>NC_047679.1:122588193-122860693 GCF_011762505.2 Arvicanthis niloticus
AGGAGAGCCAGGCCACTCCCTAAGATTTCAAGCCCTCTATGCATACTTATTAAATATGAATATATGTATGAATATATTTACCATGGATATGAAAGTGAGCATGGGTTGTTACATGGTAGGGTTTAGAAGGAGAAAAGGGAAGGAAGAAATTATGTTTACTATAAGCTCAAAAAGTAGAAAGTTATTTTTAAAAAAGACTACACAGTTCTTAGGACCTTGAGCCAGGCATATGAGATCCAGGTATTAAGACACACAAGTACTACTCTAGTAGCAAGTTCCTTGTTGAAATGAAGATGCAAATACCATATTAGGGTGGAGGTAAGGTTGGCAATTGTGGGTTTTCAAAACTACAGTTTTGTACTTTCAAACTTCTAACTAATCTTTATTTCTTTCTCATTGAATTGTGAATTTCTTTTAGGTTAAAAGCAAATTTGCTTATTTCTGTATTCTCTCTACCTGGAATAAGGTACATATCAACAAACAGAAAAAAAAAAAAAAAAACACATTCGGATCATATACCCAACGGAAAATGACAGTTATTTGTACATAATTTTATGAAGGGTATCATCAAGAAGAGGGTCAAAATAAGTCAATAGTATGAATAAATATGATCAAAGTACATTATAAACATGTATGAAAATGTAATAATGAAGCCAGTTACTTTATAATAATACATGCTAAAGAAAAGTAAGAACCTTTTAATTTAAATATATTTTCAAAATGCACGAAGTATATAGATATATGAGATTGTTCTCCACACAGTAGCTCAGCTTATTTTCACTTATATGTCATGAGTATTTAATCATGTTATAACACTACAAAATGTGCTTTTTATAACTGCTGTAACAAAGCCATTAAGCTTTGTAAGCATTCATATTTACTTTCTACATTCACTAGCCCCATTCTTGTCAGGTAATATTTTACAATTAAGTTTCCCAATGAGCATCAGCATCATGTACAAATACTTTCTCTTGGCATTTCTAAGACCTAACATATGCCACCATTAATTTCATTCTTTTCTGCTGAGAGACAGTGGACCAGAAAACTGTGGCAAAATTTCTATCAGCCTTAGTGTCTGAATGGCCATCTGTAAGTAAGACTTCTCACATTTCCAGTTTTACTGGGAGAAAATGGGACAAATAAACCTTTATTTTAGTAAGCAATTAGAATTTTAATGTAGTTTAATTTTGTTCTATTATTAGAGATACAGACACGTAAAATAATATATATTATGTATTGTATGCATTTTACTTGTTTCATTTGTTTTTCTTACATAAATATTACTATGATGACTACCATTATGTATGTCTTTTTGAAAATTAATATTTTCCTTAAGAAAAAAATCATAAAAATTAAATGAGAGAATTTTAAAGTTTTATATCTTAAAAATTTTCTCTCCAGAATTATAGCATCAATTTAGAGTCCCATTAGACACCAAACACACACACACATACACACACACACACACACACACACACACAATCTTTGACATGATCATAAAACTAGGTATTAGTTGTTCTTTAATATACCTGTAAATCTGGTATGTAGAACTACATTGGCTTAAAATATGAGTTGTTTTAGTAAAAAAAAAATGAATTTATTCCTAACATTGTCATTATCAATATTCTTAATGGATCATATTCATGATCTGAAACTTAGTTAAATACATGCTTATTGAGTACCTTAACATTCAGAAACATAGCAGAGGATAATATTTTAATGTAAATGTTATCTCAAGGAACTATGTTAAGGGCTATAGTAAGATAATTTAATTATCTTTTTTACATATACTTTTCCTATATCCAGATATTTCTTTACTGTGAGAAAAAAATACTTGATAGATGATTTTCCTGAAATATTGTACCAGTTTTGGAGGTCTCAACATTATAACCTGTGCTCGTGAAAAAAAAAAAAGTGATTTCTGATTCCCTACCATATTCCACACAAGTGACTAAAGGAATGCTTGGAATTGATGGAGCAAAGAGTTCATATAGCCCCATTAATAGGAAGTCTTGATGAGACTATGTTCCAAGTTCTTAGGCACACATAAATTATTCTACAAGTGCATGGAAACAATTAAGGACTGAAGGAAAGTTTAAAAGGAGGGTTAAAATGTAGCATAATATATTTATATTTAGAGAATATCTATAAATGTTTATATTTCTAAAATTTATACTTAAAAATATATTTATATTTAGAAAATATATTTATGTTTAGAAAAATAAGGAACAGGGATATCAACCTTTCAAATCTATTTTAAAGTGAACTCAAAGTAATGGAATAGGTATAAATAATTAGGTACTATAAAGTTGAAGCCCCTGGCTTTTAGTTTCTATTCAATGTTTTTCTCCCATTAAGTAGCTAGTTATTAGTTTTCTTTAAATTTGGCCAAGAATCATTCATTTAGTAGTTACTAAGCATCTGCATGCAGATGTGGAAGGTGGGAGATGTTACAAACGCACTGGGACAGAACAGTTCAGCAAGGGAGACAAATGTGAATTCAAATAATGTCTTTGATAAAGATCCATTAAAGATTATGTCAGAAAAGCCAAGGGAGCAGAAAAGCATTCTCACTGAGCCACTAGAGGAAGTTTCTTTGATGAATTGTCTTTTGTGTTACATTTCCAAACAGGAGTAAGATTTTGGTTGCAAGGGGAAGAAAAGAAAGGAATAATTTTAAATTCAGAATATGATAAACACAAACATTTGAAAATAAAACACAAGAAAGATTAAACATTTTCTTTTAAGGAGGTAGCTGTGCTCAGTGGTTATGACCTGAATATGAGTACTAGCTTTGTTACTAGTTAATATTTTGACTCTATAAGTTGACTATATTAATTGATTAAACAGAATAAGATGACATTTATCAAGAAGATGAGTTGTGATTTTAGATTGTAGAAATATAATATTTTCTTTACATGGAATAAGATATAATAGATAATATATATAATATAATAAATAAGATAAATATTAAAAATATTTTTAAATTCACCAAAAAACTTCATTAAAATAACTTATGGAAAATTCTACTTTGTCATGCTTCCCATATAAACAGTATCAAAATTTGCTATATTTACTTCTCAGGATATTTTATGTTCTTAAGTTTTAATGCATTAACTAGAAAAAGAGAAACATACTAAATATTGATTATAAAGAAGTACATATAAGTTTTATTAAATTATCAGAATTTCTCTGTCCTAGAAATTAGTAATCACATGTGGAGCACAGTGACTATTCAGGTGCTGTGTAAGCATGAGGCCCCAGGTTTGATTTCCCACACTCATTAAAAAAGCCAAGCACTATTGTGAAGGGTGTCATTTCCCTAATTTCTTTCTCAGCCTGTTTATCTTTTGAATAGAGGAAGGCTACTGATTTGTTTGAGTTGATTTTATATCCAGCCACTTTGCTAAAGTTGTTTATCAGGTTTAGTTCTCTGGTGGAAGTTTTGGGGTCACAGAAGTATACTATCATATTATCTGCATATAGTGAAATTTTGACTTCTTCCTTTCCTATTTGTATCCCTTTGACTTCCTTTTGTTGTCTAATTGCTCTGGCCAGGACTTCCAGTACTATATTGAATAGGTAGGGTGAGAGTGGGCAGCCTTGTCTAGTCCCTGATCTTAGTGGGATTGCTTCAAGTTTCTCTCCATTTAGTTTGATGTTGGCTACTGGCTTGCTGTATATTGCTTTTACTATGTTTAGATATGGGCCTTGAATTCCTGATCTTTCCAAGACTTTTAACATGAAGGGATGTTGAATTTTGTCAAATGCTTTCTCAGCATCTAGTAAGATGATCATGTGGTTTTTTTCTTTGAGTTTATTTATGTAGGGGATTACATTGATGGATTTCTGAATATTGAACCATCCCTGAATTCCTGGTATAAAGACTACTTGATCATGATGGATGATTGTTTTGATGTGTTCTTGAATTCAGTTTGCGAGAATTTTATTGAGTATTTTTGTATCAATATTCATAAGTGAGATTGGTCTGTAGTTCTCTTTCTTTGTTGGGTCTTTGTGAGGTTTAGTTGTAGCTTCATAAAACGAATTGGGTATTGTTCCTTCTGTTTCTATTCTGTGGAATAGTTTGAAGAGAATTAGTATTAGGTCTTCCTTGAAGGTCTGATAGAATTCTGCACTAAAACTGTCTGGTCCCAAACTTTTTTTTGGTGGGGAGACTTTTAATGACTGCTTCTATTTCTTTAGGGGTTATGGGACTGTTTAGATGGTTTATCTGCTCCTTGGTTAACTTTGGTACCTGGTATCTGTCTAGAAAATTGTCCATTTCATCCAGATTATCCAATTTTGTTAAGTATAGGCCTTTGTAGTAGGATCTAATGATTTTTTTTAATTTCCTCAGTTTCTGTTGTTATGTCTCCCTTTTAAGTTCTGATTTTATTAATTTGGATACTGTCTCTGTGCCCTTTGATTAGTCTGGCTATGAATTTATCTATCTTGTTGATTTTCTCAAAGAACCAGCTCCTGGTTTTGTTGATATTTTGTATAGTTCTTTTTATTTCTACTTGGTTGATTTCAGCATTTCAGCTCTGAGTTTGATTACTTCCTGTGATCTACTCCTCTTGGGTATATTTGCTTCTTTTTGTTCTAAGGATTTCAGGTGTGCTGTCAAGTTGTTAGTGTATGCTCTCTCAAGTTGTTTGTTTGTTTGTTTGTAAGCACTTAGAGCTATGAGTTTTCCTCTTAGTACTGCTTTCATGGAGTCCCACAAGTTTGGTATGATGTGTCCTCCTTTTTATTAAATTCTAAAAAGTCTTTAATTTCTTTCTTTACTTCTTCCTTGACCAAGTAATCATTGAGTAGAGCATTGTTCAGTGTCCAGGTATATGTGGGCTTTCCATTGTTTTTGTCATTATTAAAGACCAGCCTTCCTCCATGGTGGTCTGATAGGGTGCAAGGGATTATTTCAATCTTTTTGTATCTGTTGAGGCCTGTTTTGTGACCAATTATATGGTCTGTTTTGGAGAAGGTACCATGAGGTGCTGAGAAAAAGGCATATTCTTTTGTTTTAGGATGAAATGTTCTATAGATATCAGTTAAATCCATTTGGTTCATAACTTCTGTTAGTTTTATTGTATCTCGGTTTAGTTTTTGTGTCCATGATCTGTCAGTTGCTGAGAGTGGGGTGTTGAAATCCCCCACTATTATTGTGTGAGGTGCATATATGCTTTGAGCTTTAGTAAAGTTTCTTTTATGTATGTGGATGCCCTTGCATTTGGGGCATAGATGTTCAGAATTGAGAGTTCTTCTTAGTACATTTTTCCTTTGATGAGTATGAAGTGTTCTTCCATATAAAAGAAATTTAAAAACAATTAAAAATTTTAAATTAAAATATTTCATGCATAATATGATTAGACCCCAGGGTACCCAGATATCTTAGCAAACATTCTGGCTCTCTTTATGAGGAAATTTTGTGGATATTAATGTACAAATCTTTTAGTTAAGTAGATATTCTTCTCTAGTGTGAATAGGCTAAAACAATAAAGAAAGCATTATACTTCTGGAAATCCAGTAACTATCAGTAGGTTGTCAACTGACCAAGCAGAAATAAGCATGTCTCAGCCTCTATAATTTCTCTCTCTCTCTCTCTCTCTCTCTCTCTCTCTCTCTCTCTCTCTCTCTCTCTCTCTCTTTCTCTCTCCCCCTCCATTCCCCTACTCTTCCCCTTTACCCTCTCCCTTCCCCTCCCCTACCCCTCTCACTTTTCCTCTCCTTCCCTGTGTCTGTCTGTCTGTCTGTCTGTCTGTCTGTCTGTCTCTGTGTTATACTCTACTCCAAACATCTATTTTTACTATTTAAAAAAATTCTCTGGTTGAGACAGCTCTCTCTGCTAGTAAAAATTGTAGAATCTATCTGGATAGCTCATGGGTTTTCAGACCAAAGTCAGAAAAAGCTGCTATAAAAAATTCTTGCATCTTCTGACCAAGTCAGAAATACTATTAGAAAAAAAAATTGAAGAGCTATTTTCACTTTCCAGACATCTCCAGACAGCTCGGCTCTCTCTAGAGAAAACTCATGCAGACCAAAAATCCAGTTTTTTATTTACATATCAATTCAGTCATTTACTACAGTTTTTCTTTTGATTGTCCTTGGAATCAGCATCCCATGACCACAACCATTTGATTCCTAGGAGACAGGTACACACGTATTTTTCTTAACATTGCAAAAGAATTCAGAGATCTGTCTGCCTTTCTTAAGTACAGATGATGAGCTAGTTCGGTGGGACCTTGCCCTGAAATGACCATTTCCACCATACCTGAGTGTCAGGGGCATCTCTGCTTATACCTGAAGGCCTAGAATCAGCCATAGGCCTAAGTCAGCCTGCTAGCACAAAGTCTTGGGTCTCTGTGGAAAACAGTGAAACAGATGGCTAGAAGCTATTGTAAACAAGCAGCTTTGGTGGAAGCCTGAGTAGTCGTAGTCCTTGGGTAGCCTTGGTGGATAGTACCAACTTAGATAAGGACAAGTGAATCATAGGCGGAGTCATAGTGTCCTGTCCCTGAACCTTCACCCAGCTGATCCACTGTTCTGGAAGGTATCTGTACTCACCCTGAACACCTACACTCCTGAGTCATCCCCTTCCCCACATCCTGCCTTTTTGTGTATATAACCCCTATGTGAAAAAGTAAAAATTGTGGTTTGATCAGCCTATAGACAGGTCGCCATTATTTGTGTCTTTGCCTGCTTACCCCAGCTCTCTTAGGTGATCTCCCCAGACCTCTGTTTAATGCCCTGCTGGACAGGACACCTGGGCCTGGACTCACTGTGTCCCAAGCTGACCTTGAACTCAGGAATCTGCCTGTATTTGTACCTACCTGTCTTTGTATCTTTCTGACAAGATGGTTCATAATGTAACTACCTGTGTTCCTTTATATTAGTGAAGCCACTCATAATTCATAATGCATCCTTATAATTTTGCATAGTTGATGTGATGGTTTGTATATTCTTGCTGCCTGGAAGTCAGTATTCTTCTAGAAGCCTTTACATGAAGATGTAGAACTCTCAGCTCCTCCTGTACCTTGTCTGCTTGGATGCTGCCATGGTCCTGCCTTGATGATACTGGACTGAACATCTGAACCTAAGCCAACCCCAACTAAATGTTATCTTTGTAAGAGTTGTCTTGGTCATGGTATCTGTTCACAACAGTGAAACCCTAACTAAGACAGTTGAGAAATTATGTATTTTTCAACTCATATTTTTAGAGTTCTTTTCCACAGCTTTAAAAGTGTCCTGAAGGTCCCAGTGTTAACCATTTTGCTGAGACATAGCCACATCCATAATTTCTGGACTTGTGCTGTTTCTAATTATCATGAAGTCATTGACAGGATGCTACTTGGAAAAAAAGAGCTCTCCACTGCTAGTGGGTCCAGAAAATATGTACATTATTACACAAATAAGCCTTACACACTCACAGCAGCCTTCGACACTTGTGGAGGCTCACACTGGGGGCCCTGTCCCAGAGGCAGGAACCATGTCACTTGTCCTCACCAAGGCCATACCAGGCTCAAAAAATAAGTAAAAAAAAATAAAATAAACTTAAAAAATATTATTCCTCTGTATATATGAGCTCTAATTCTGTGAATTTAACCAAATAAAAATGGAAAAGATTTTGGGAAATTTGTGGCTGCATGCAGGCTTTATTTACTGTCATTCTGTAAACAATACAAGCTAACAAATATATACATCTGATTTACATTATAAAATATAATAAAAAATCTGAAAATGTTATAAAATATAAAACGAATATGCATATGGTATATACAAATACTGTTCCATTTTATATAATGAAATTCAGTATCCATGAATCTTGACATTTACAAAAGAGCTTTGACCTAATCTTCTTGAATATTAATTGACAAGACAACTGCATAAGATGAAAACAATTCAGGAATCAATAAACACACTAGCTATAAGAGAGTGATTCCATCTGAACAAGAAAAATATAGATGAGATATTGCATTTTCATAGTTTCTGTTCAGGATATAAGTGGTATCTATTCAGGGGTATGATTGATAGCGTTGCCTTGTTTTTTTAATATGTTCCTTTTGTAGTGAGAATTTTGGTTTCTTTCAAAACTCAGAAATATTTTAAGACTGTTTTTCATTTTAAGCCCAGGTTTAGGATATGAGGCTACTTCAGTCTGTGCACAGCAGCTGATTATAATTTGTTTCATATTCTAGCAGGGGTGTGATTTTGCTACTGGCAGATAGTTTCTGTGATTGCATGATGTTTGGAATTCTGGAGAGTTTTGAGAGGGTGTATAAATACTATATACAACCCAGGAGAAGTTGTGTATGTTGGTAGTTGGTGGTTGGTGGTTGGATGCTATTGGTTGTACTTAAGAAAAAAAAAATGAAACTAGATAACCTGATGCCAAAGATCAAACTTGCCCAGGAACTTCAAGCCCCTAATCATCAAGAAGTAATCTAATGATATATTGTCTTCTTTCTACTTTATCCATTTTTCTCTCCTGTGTAGTGTTAAGGGGTTGAAGTAGTAGAAGGAAAAGGAACCCACAAAATAGCCAAAGTCCAGCTGTAGTATTTCTTTTATGTGTCTTTTAAGATTACTTTAATATGTCTCTTTAATAAGAGACACAATCTATTTCTTATACTAAACCATCTGGCATTTGCTTCTATGTTACTTATCTTTAAAACATTATTAAATTGACATTTTATTGCTATAATTTAATGTTATATCAAACATAGATATATAATGCACATAATCATTAACATATTGGTCAGTATTAGTGAACTGAGCACTACAAAGGGCTCAAACTCTTTCTACTTTCAACTACATTGTGAAATAGTATTGTTCTATTTATGAAGCTATATAAATCCTTTATCTCAGCTCTTTTGGAAGATTATTCTCCTTACTAGTGATTTATTATCAATCTTTCTAAGTATTGTTTTAGTTTCACATATTTTTCACTTCAGCCTTCTAGGCAGGTCAATTCTCTTTAGCCAGCTGTATGATCTCTTCCCTATGGCTCCTCCACAACACAGTGATGAACAACAGTCTGGCTAATTCACACCTATACCCTTTGTATAAATAGAAAAATGAATGTGAAGAGCATCCTATTATACTATTGAAGTACTGGTAGCTGGGTTTCAGAGGCATATTTGTTGTTGGGATACTATGGTCCTATAACAGACAGAGCAATTCAGTTTTGGCACACTATTAGAAGAGCAACAAACATGCAGATACAGATTCAAAGAGAAGCAGAGAAGAAATGGAGGGTAGAACAGGATGACAAATTGAAATTTATCACAATAAATTGTGGTTAGGATTTCATAAGAAGAGTCGGCAATGTTGCCTTTTCAAATATGTGTTTTGAACAATGAAATATTCACTGTTAAATATAAACCTAATATGAAGACCTATATACAACCTGGTTTTGCCAGATGGGTGAATTTAGAGGGAACAACATTCTGGTGAATGTAATAAAGTTCAAAACACATATTCTGGACCCAAACAGGTATGGATTCTTAGATCTTTCTTAACCTCCTTAGGTTCTTAGGTAGGCTTAGATCTTTCAAAACCTCCTTTATTTAAAGTCTTCAACCTTCCTTCTAGCCCACCAACCAGAGGTAGAGGGAAATAAAGGTTAATAGGAAAGGGGAGTTGTGGACCTGTTTAGAAGTAGTTCCTTGGGGCACTCTTTGTTGTAAGGATACAAGCAGTCCAGTTCAATAACAAACACCAAACATGAATCAGATTCAGCAGCACAATCCAGAAGAAGCTAAATGGAAATATGAAATACTTTAAGGAATATTGGTATTAGGTCGTCTTTGAATGTCTGGTGGAATTCTGCACTAAATCCATCTGGTCCTGGCCTTCTTTTGGTTGGGAGGTTTTTAATGACTGCTATTTCCTAATGGAATATGGGCCTGTTTAGATAGTTTACCTGCTCTTGTTTTAACTTTGGTATGTGCTATTTGTCTAGGAAACCATCCATTTCATCTAGATTTTCCAGTTTTGTTGAGTATAGGATTTTGTAGTAGGATCTAATGATTTTTTGAATTTCCTCTGTTTCTGTTGTTGTGTCTCCCTTTTCATTTCTGATTTTTTTTTTTAATTTGGATACTGCCTCTGGGCCCTTTACTTAGTTTAGCTGGGGTTTAATCTATCTTGTTGATTCTCTCAAAGAACCAGCTTTCAGTTTTCTTGATTCTTTGTATTGTTCTCTTTGTATCTATTTGGTTAATTTCTGCCCTGAGTTTAACTGTTTGCTGTGGTCTACTCTTTTTGAGTGAGTTTGTTTCTTTTTGTTTTAGAGCTCTCAGGTGTCATGTTAAGTTGTTAAAGTAAGATCTCTCCAGTTTCTTTACCAGGGCACTTAGTGTTATGAATTTTCCTTTTAACACTGTTTTTATTGTAACCATAAGTTTGAGTATGTTTCAAGATTTTAATTAAATTCTAAAAAGTATTTTATTTCTTCCCAGACCAAGTTATCATCGAATAGAGAGCACTGTTCAGTTTCCATGTGTATGTGGGCTTTCTGATGTTTTTGCTCTTATTGAAGACCAGCCTTAGGCCATCGTGATCTGATAGGATTCATGGGATTATTTAATCTTTTTGTATCACTTGAGGGTTGTTTTGTGACAATCATATGGTCTGTTTTGGAAAAGATACCATGAGGTGCTAAGAAGAAGGTGTATTCTTTTTTTTTTTTTTTTTTTGGCTGAAATGTTCTGTAGATATCTTTTAAATCCATTTGGTTGATAACTTCTGTTAGTTTCACTGTGTCTGTTTGGTTTCTGTTTCAAAGTCCTGTCCATTGGTAAGAATGTGGTGTTAAAAATGAATATAACTTCTCAAATTTATTTTTGAAAAATAAAAAACAGAAGAGAGGTGGCAAAGTATGGATGTAGGGTATATGCTCACTCAAAATTTTCATACTTCTTTCTTTTCTTTCTGCAACAGGCATGGTTGGGGTAGAGCTAAAAGGGAAGATTAACTTTAGGTGGGTGAAAGCAAGAGGAAGTTATCTACCAGGGTCTACCAGGTTGTTATTCCCTCTAAATTTGCCAATCTGGTTTATAGGTTGTATATAGGTCTTCATATTAGGTTTATATTCAACAACAAATATTATATTGTTTTCCTTCTATGATATTTGTGAGTGTTTGAAAATATTTTCTATGGTGCAAGTAAAACATCACAGTGAAATGTACTTAATTTACTTAATGAATATTAGTTAGCTATGTAACTCAAGCCAAAATTTCTATATAATGGAGGCTAGGAATGAAGAGGGTGGAAGGAAAAAACAACAGGAAAAGTTAGAATGAAAATTAGATTTAAACATTCCCTTGCATGTTATAAATCACCGTAGCAAATGAAAACATAGAAAAGCGAGGCTGACTTTGCAAGAGCACAAAGCATCATTCAGTTCCTTTAAGATTCCTTTCATATTTCCAGATATTTTCACATACAGAGAGATGGTATGTAATTTTTTACAGTACCTGTTTCATGAAGTGTAAATTAAGTATTTAAGGTACTTAAAATGTGATCATTTTGTGTTGTATAATGTTTCTGGCTATATTTTTAAATTATACAAATTTTGTTGAAGGTATATGTCTGCTCTAGTAAATCTGACAGAAAGAGGCTCTCAGTCATAATATCCCATTCCTGAGTCTGACAACTGTGTACTCCAGAAAGAAAGTCTCAAGGCACAAGTTTATAACACAAAAGAGACATGAGTCATCCAACACTTTAAAGGGGAAATTTGAATTATAGCAATCCACCAACTAATGTGGTTAAGATAAGTGATGGGGCATGATTCAATTAACAAATGTAACATTCTTTTCTTTTTTCTTTTTATTCAAATTAAGGTGCCTGCCACTCATGTATTAAAATTAAAACACAAGGAGTATGAATACTTGTGTGTGTGTGTGGGTGTGTGTGTGTGTGTGTGTTGGGGACCGCACTAGCCCCAAGTTGGGGTGGCCAAAATAAATGTTGCAGCCCAGGCAAAATGTTGAGGCCTGGGCCGACCCTCGTTTGGGATGTATCCTGGCCCAAGCTGCCACTCCGGTCTTCAGGTCGGGGGTTCAGCAAGAGCAAGGGTGATGGCAGATTCTACCTAATGTCTGATGTGTATGAATCTCTCTCTCTCGTCTCCCTAATGTCTTCTCTCTGCTGTGTCTCCCTAATGTCTGAATCCTACTGTCTCCCTCTGCATTTTATATGTCTTAATTCTAAGCCACGCCTCTAAGTTACACCTTTAATCATGCCCTTAGGTCTTGTCTCTAACTCTGATCTCTATACTTCTAAATCATACTCTTAAATTACACACCTTTAATCTCACACACCTTTAATCTCAAGGTATCTAAACCAAGATTATTGGAGTGTTCTCAGCTGTTGTAGGCTATTGTAATCCAAGTCTCATGTCAGGGTATATGGCTCAAGATGGCTGCAAAGCTGATAGCCACTTTCTGCTAAAAGTCGGCCCCCAACAGGTCCCCCTTTTTAAATTTTTTATTAAAAGGGAAGGCTGGGAAAACTTACGGAAACCGTGCCTGTCTTAGGTTGGAGCAAAGGACCCCAGCCTCCCTTTCCTGTCCTTGGATACTCAACAGCCATTGGTTGAGCTCCTGTCTTAGGATGGTGAGGCCTCCCTTCTTTTAGGGGCAAGGGTCTCGGTATGCTCTCTTACCTGTCATTGACTATCCGGCTTAGTGCGTAAGTTAAGGGATATACCTCATTAGTCTTGATGACAGAGGTTTTACAATCCCTTACTTCCAGCCTGTAATAATGGACCTGTGTGGGTTTCATTTGAATAGCATCTCATACAAAAGCCATCAGTTTGTTGAACCGCATGGACCCAAAAGACAAGAGACTTAACAACGCCTGAATAGTTAGTATGACAGCAACACTCTTTTTAAAGGGCAACATATAACTCCCTCTATCAGAGGAGTAAAAAGTGTAAGCCTCTTCTATTCTGTTTATAAATGTCTTATATCAGAATCTAAATCTATATAAATACAAAACTGATCATAGCTTTGATCTAAAGAAAACTAAGGAAATCCCTGTTCCTGCTCTAGTCAATCTCAAACCCAAAAAGCAACTATAGTAACTGTGGTAGTAGGTTTTCTCCTGGCTCTAAACAATCTAAATTCCCACTAAATCTAAAACAATCTAGTTCCCCACTAAATCATAAGTCAGGGAATCAAGAGTCCAATAGAGCCACCCTGGAGATATGGGTGGTGATGTAAAAAAATATGCTTCTCAGGGGGTTTCTCCTCCCTGGATTTGTTATTGTTGTCTATTTGTTTAATCAGTCTCTCTGGCAGCCAACCGTGCAGCATCTGCAGTTTGGGAATATATGCAAACAGAACCTTTTCCCCAGATCAGCACTGGATCTGGCCCATTCTAGGTTCCAGCTAATGGGTCTTTCCAGAGGACTGTTGCAAAATTCTTTTTGGTATCAGGATGCCAGAATCTATCTGCAGCAGATTTTCCTTCAGAATCCAAATTTAAAAAAATTAAAATGAAGAGTGCATGATGAAGGATATTTCTGGGGGATCCCTTGGTAGGGTACCATTCCCCATTTTTAATTTTTTCAAATTGACATTTAATGGTTTGATGTGCCCTTTCTACTATATCTTGGCCCTGTGGATTATATGAAATACCCGTTTTATGTAGTATTCCCAGTCTTTCACAAAATTGGTGGAAACTGGAACTTGTCTAACCTGGGCCATTGTCAGTTTTTATCTGTTTAGGCACACCCAATACAGTGATTGTAGCAAGCATATGAGCAATCACATGCTTGCTTGCTTCTCCAGTTTGTAATGTTGCATAAATGAAACCACTGTATGTGTCTACACATACATGTATATATTTTTGCTTGCCAAATTCATTATAATGAGTAACATCCATTTGCCAAATACTGTCTGGTATCAGTCCCTTTGGATTTACACCCAAATGAGGAACTGGTAAAAGTTTAACACATGATTGACATTGTTTGACAATTTGTCTAGCTTGTTCTCTGGTAATTTTAAACATACCTTTTAAAGTTTTAGAATTAAGGTGATGTAACTCATGAGCCTTTATGGCCTTATCCAAGTTAGATTTCTGATTTGATAAAGTCACTGCAGCTATACGAGTAGCTAGTTCTGCCTTGGTATTTCCTTCAGAGAGAGGACCTGGTAGCCCTGGCTAACCTGGAACTCACTCTGTAGACCAGGCTGTCCTTGAACTCAGACATCTGCCTCTGCTTCTCAAGTGCTGGGATTAAAGGCATGTGCCACCACTGCCTGGCTTGATCCAAGTTAGATAATCTCTTCTTCACTTTTTACTAATCCTTTCCTTGGGGGAAAATCCAAGGTTTATCATTTGAGCCGTGATTACTTCATTAGGGCTGCACATAATCAATCCCAACTGGGATAACAGACCTCTGCCCCAGAGATTAATGGGAAGGCCTGAGATCCCATTTCTGGGGTTAATACTGTGTGGGTGGCAGAACTGAGGTCTAGTCCTGCGCTTCCTGGTGTTGCTCAACTAAGTTCAGAAAGGGATTGGTGTTCGCTGGTAGGATACTGACTGCTCCATAAGCCTGTTTTGGCTTGCATCAGTTCGGGGCCTGGAGCTGGCCCCTGTTCCCGTTTCCCTGATTATGGAAAGGGTTTTATCTTGTGTGTCTTGTTTAGACCTACAATCACTAGCCCAATGCCTTCCACGTTTGCAAATTGGGCAGAGCCCAGGCTGTTTTCTGGGCTGTCTCTGGCTTAACTCATTTTCTACTTTGCAATCTCTTGCAAAGTGTCCAGGCTTACCACATTTAAAACATGCCTTTCTGTCTTTACTTGCCAAAAAATCTCTTACTGATTTTCCTTGCATAGCAGCCACCATAGCTAAGCCCTGTTGGTAAGAGGGACCTATGTCAGAACAAAGTCTGATGTACCCCGTAAGGTCTGTCTTTTTCCTATAAGGTCTAATGGCCGCTTGGCAGGCAGGATTAGCATTTTCATATGCAAGTTGTTTCACATAGTCTACACCTGCCTCTGCATTACCAAAAATCCTTCCTGCTGTTGTCATTAATCGATGAACAAAGTCAGAAAATCTCTCATCAGGCCCTTGCCTGACTGTTGTCAAAGATGCACCAGGGTCTCCCTTTACTGGAAGTTTACGCCAAGCCTTCATGGCTGCATTTTGAATTTGAGCAAATAAACCTGGGTCATATTGCATCTGGTTATCACTAGAAGCAAATTGCCCTTCTCCTACTAAGGCATCAAAGGACCAACCATTTACCTGCCTGAATGTTTCTCCTAGCTGTCTCTTTACAATTCTCATGATACTCTGATTTCCAAATTAAATAGTCTCCACCAGTAAGAACTGCCCTCGCTAACGTATTCCAATCACTAGGAGTTAGCCACTCCTCTGCAGCAGACTCTAAAATTGCAAGAGTAAAAGGAGCAGTGGCACCATATTGAGATACTGCATTTTTTAATTCCTTAATAATTTGAAAATTAAAACCTGTGTGATGTCTCCAAGCAACTCCTTGATTGTCTCTAGTCTCAGATACAGGGAAAGCCTCAGCCTTTCCCTCCTCTGGCTGATCTGTGGCTAATCTTAAACTAGGTGATAGGGACTGCCTTTGGATTTCTGGTTGAGGAATGCAAGGAGCCAGGGGATTTTCACAGTTTACCTCTTGAGACATCTTTCCTGTCTTTAATTTTTGTAGCTGATTAATTAAGTCCTGATACTCTTTTTCTAACTCTATTTGTTGTTTAAGAACAGATATTTTTTCCTGTAACTCCCTAATGGGATTTATAACCACCATCTCCATTGGGGGAGCACTTGGAGGTGGAGACACATAGGGAGGGGGCATTTCAGCGTCATAAAATTTGACTTCCTCTTTCTCTTGGTCAGCACAATCTGGCTCTGACAAATTGTCAACAACCTTTGGTTGTATTTTGGATTCTAACTTACGCTTCCTTTTATTTTGAACAAAAAAGACAGCATTCAAGAACAAAAGCAGAAAATTAACACATGTGAGCAGCAAACAAAACCAAAACAGAGAGTTGGATTCAGGCTGACTAATTTCTTGTCCCATTTCCTTACCTTTCTCAACGAGGCAGATTCCTGGGACAATCAACAGATCCTTCTTCCAGTAAAGTCCGTCACTGGGTCTCTCGTTCTTGCTGCCCCACCTTCGGGCACCAAAATAATGTTGGGGACTGCACTAGCCCCAAGTTGGGGTGGCCAAAATAAATGTTGCAGCCCAGGCAAAATGTTGAGGCCCGGGCCAACCCACGTTTGGGCGGCCACTGTATCCCGGCCCAACTGCCACTCCAGTCTTCAGGTCGGGGGTTCAGCAAGAGCAAGGGTGACGGCAGATTCTACCTAATGTCTGATGTGTATGAATCTCTCTCTCTAGTCTCCCTAATGTCTTCTCTCTGCTGTGTCTCCCAAATGTCTGAATCCTACTGTCTGCCTCTGCATTTTATATGTCTTACTTCTAAGCCACGCCTCTGAGTTACACCTTTAATCATGCCCTTAAGTCTTGTCTCTAACTCTGATCTCTATACTTCTAAGTATACTATTAAGTCACACACCTTTAATCTCACACACCTTTAATCTCACAAACCTTTAATCTCAAGGTATCTAAACCAAGATTATCGGAGTGTTCTCAGCTGTTGTAGGCTATTGTAATCCAAGTCTCATGTCAGGGTATATGGGTCAAGATGGCTGCAAAGCTGATAGCCGCTTTCTGCTAAAAGTCGGCCCCCAACATGTGTGTGTTTGAAAGAGGTCATGTAATACTCATTGTATTTATGTCTGGGGAAATTATTTCTTTTTATACATTAATGAAATTAAAGAATAACTAATGGATTTGTGATAAATCATTTAATCAGACTACAGTTCTAAAAACTTAATTTTTAATTCTGATGTTAAAGGCACCTTTAATTTATGTATCTGCCTAAAATGAACAATTCCTGTGAGAGAACTCTAAATCAACTATGATAATTCTGTCAAAAAGAATAAAATTGATGTATTCTCTTAGTCCTTAAGGCTATTGAAATCTAAGCCTTTTCCTTTGCTTTTAGTTTGAAATCTAAGCCTTTTCCTTTGCTTTTAGTACCTTATTGTTCTAAAAGTCCATTCACAGAAAAATGGCCCATTTCCTTCTGTGTGCATGATTTGGCTATCTTCAACCTTAGTCCAACAAGGTTAAGATTTGTTATTTCCAAGTTTTCCTCAGCACTATAGCATGAATCGAACTGTGATCTTGATCTGTAGGAAGAAGAACCATTATCATTAAACCAAGCATGTGTTCTATAGGTTTAAACTCCACAGATTTCTATTTATGCCAGCATTTGTGGTTATTTTACTCTTGTTTTTAGAAGTTTCTAAGCAGATCATGTATCATGTCCTTTTTATTAATCATATACTATCTGCCAGAAACTGAGCTGATGGCAATGTTTCCAGTACCTCATGAAACTTTTAAATCAATCCTATTTGCATGCATGGCTGTTTCTGCCAGCTACTCATCACATATCTATCTACTTTCTTGCTTCATGAAGAAAGTAAATTTCATTAGGAGTAGAAATTTGGCCAACTAAATAACTTTTTAGCCTCTCTTTTGTCTATATATGGCTATGGCAGACCCTTCACCCCACATGGAGCCTGAGTGGCTAGAACTGGTAGTTTCCTTGGATCATGCAGCAACTTTGAAGATAGAAGCTCAAGTGTTAGAGCTTCTAATCCATAAACACAGAAGGAGACTGTAGATGTTAGAAATGGTGTACTTCTCCTGGTTGTCTTGACCTTAGATTGCTTCATGACAAACTTCCATTTTAAAAAATATCACTGTTATTTTTAGTTTTCTGCATTGTGAATCCAACTATTATCAGCTATATTTTATAGATTAGAAGTATGTTTTGAAAACCAAAAGGGATTCAGTAATCCACCTTAGGTCCAAGAGCTACTAAGTGGTGAAGTATTATCTTTGTATCCAAGAATACGCATATATACATGCAAGGATATCTGTCCTAGATTCTAATTCAAATAAATATACATCCATGCACATGTGTGTAAGTATATTATTTTTGTTTGTGTACCTTGATTTTCAAAAGTAATAATAAAGCTAAAGCTTATTGTGCACCAGTCATTACATATCTATTTTCAGGTTTGTAATTAGCAGTATTTATGTATTAACTCATTTAATCATCACAGCAATCCTAATAAATACCTACTAGTATTATTTCCATTTCAGAGACAAAGAAGGGTAGAATATTCAGAGAGGCTAAGTATTTGCTAAGATCTCACAGCCAGGAACAACAGAACTAAAATGTATATTAATATACTCATGAATAATATTCCTAAATATATCTGCCTGCCTCCCACATAATAACAGAATATATCCATCTCTTATGATCCAGTTATCTGGTAGTAAATAGAAATTGCTCCACTGAAATGATGATTATATACATATAGGAATTCCAATTTCTAACAGTAAAACCAAGTTGAAGCATGGCTTGCCATTGCCTTCTGAAAAACAAACTCTTCACCGGGAATCATAAACTCATATAATATAGTAATTTCATATTACTATTAATTGTATAATCATTTCTATTAATTTTATGTATATGGGCATTTCACTTTATGTCTATCTGTACACCATGTGGATGCCTGGTACCCACAGAGGCCAGAAGATGATATAAGATAGATGTGAGCCATTCATTATATGGGTATTGAAAATTGTACCCATGTCATTTGGAAGAGCTGCTCATGCAGTTAACCGATTGATCTCTTTAGCATCAATTATTTGCTGAGTATGTTAGTGATGCCTTCTTGGTATTTTTCAGACCATTAGCCTTATTTTTGTGTTCTAAGGCTAGGAAGTTTATAAAGTAGAGACTTCTATTTTGGCTCATAGTTTTAGGAAGATGGAGAAGTCTACAAGAATGGTACTAGCAAGGAGCTCACAGTGCTTCTGCATGTGTATGGAAGGTACAAAACACAGATAATGTTTTCACTTTGTAACAAACTGCTGCATTGACAATAAATCCAAACTGGTTAAGCAAAATCTTTACCTAATTGTATGATAAGTGCTTTAAGACATCAGATAATCTCATATTGGGAATCAGATTTTAAAACAAACTTAATAAGAAATACTTTGTCATGAACACACTTGTAAGAAGCAGACATAAATATGTGTGTCTTTCACAATGTCAGAGTTTCTAGGATAACAATAAATTCACAAGGTAAGGTGGCCTCGGTGACTGCAATTTTCCAATTAGTCATGATTTTCTTGATAACTGCTTGTGGAGACATAGGTTCCTTATCTGGATCTTAATCACTAATTTTAATGCTCATATCATGCCTTATATAACCACAGTAACAAATACATATCTTAGAAGATGTCAATGAAGTGTTATGAGTTTACTACAGATTTCAAGGAGTTTCAAAGAGGTCTAGCTGAATGGTAGGTAATAAGGAAAATCAGATAGGGTGCAAAAGGAGTCTCTTTGCGAGAGACTATCAGATAACTAACCATGCTGGAATACTGCTGAAGATATTTTTGGATAGTCAAACCAGGATCCTCTCTAGCTACAGAAGCAAATTCTGCGACCACAGAGGGTAGAGGTCTAGATATATGGACTGGGGGATGAATAGACCTCAGGTCCAGACAAATAAACAGGTAGGTGGACAATGGATATAAAGGGGTGAAATTCAAATAGACTACATAAGCAGTAGATACTACACTGAGCTGAAGCCCACAGAACAGCCAAGAGTTCTCTGCATTTTTGTCTTTCGATGCACATAAGACTTGTCCAGATGACAATTTAGTGGGCTTGTCATGATTGTAATATTAAGTGTTCTTTTTGAAATGTAGATGGTGTTGTTGTACCCTTCCCTTTGTCTGTTGTGTTAAATACATTCTTGGACTTGTTCTTCTTGATATGACTTTAATATGCCTTTGTATTCATAATGGTTCCAATTTACTTATGTTGGAACCATTTTGTGGTTAATAATAACTTATTTATCTATCTGTATCACAGAGGTAGTGCCAGACTGTGTTGTTTCCATATATACCAAGAACCATTTATATTCAAGATGAAGTTAAATGCTACTTGTAAAATGAGACCTTTAAAGACAAGGGATAAGCCTGGCAATTCACTGGTTTTTATAAGATAGAGCAACTTACAGTGTCATCCAGACTCATATCAACACAAACCACATTCAAACCTTAGTACTACTCAAACAAATTTTGGCCTCATGGAGTTGAGATTTATTTCTTTTCTCCCCTTTCTCCCTCCTACTTTCCCTTCCTTCTCCATTCCTCCTTGCTTCCCCCATTTCTCATCCTCCATCCTTTCTTCCCCCTTCCTCATTCTTTCATTTGTTTTTGTTGGATAGTAACCTCTTGTCTTGGCTTGTGTCAAACAACTGGTCTGAAATAATTCTCCTGCCTCAGGCTTCCAAGTAATTGGTACCATAGATCTATGCTACCAAACATAGTCCAAGGTATTGCAGTTTCTGATACCTATGTAGGTTCCCATTTTTTTCACACTAAAGAAACAATAATCATTAACCTGAGTGATGGTGGTGGTGGATGCCTTTAATCTCAGCACTTTGGAAGCAGAGGCAGGTGGATCTATCTCTGAGTTCAAGGCCAACCTAGTCTACATAGTGAGTGCCAAGTCGGTCAAGGCTATACAGAGAAACCTTGACTTGAATAAAAACTCATTAAAGTATCTGCTGTCACTTTCTCACAGATGTGATTTTATGAAAATCAATAGTAGTACTGCCAACTTTACCACTTTTTATCTGATACTATATGTTTTATATATATATCAACTTTAATATTGTTTATTCTAATTCACTAACATGTAAGCACTACTATATTGGATTACCTAGAATAGTTTCTTTCTATTTAGTCTTTTAAGTAACAATATTAACTCAGAAATATTTCCTGAATTTCTTTTTTTGTATTAGTCACTTAATTCCTTCGAGTGTTTTAATTGAATAATTTGGGATGCTAAGAGAAAGCCAGTATGATAGTTCTCTTGTAATTATGTTCAGTGTTTAATCTTTAGGTCTCTTCTCAAGGTACTTTTTAAATATACAAATATTGTCATGCACAAATAAAAACAAAACTCTTAATCATCCTCACTTTGAGACACTTCTTCATCCTCCTACACATTTTTTCGCATAAGTAAAGTAGTCTATTTGCCAGTCAGTAAAGAGAGAAAGATAGAAGGTCTATGATCAAGCCTAAAATGAAATATTAAAACCTTAGTCAAGTGCAAGCAAATGAGTTATGTGACACTCATGGTTTCAAAGAAGATACTCATTTAAAATGTGTTTCCATTTAGAATCAAACTACATTTCTTATAGACATATTTCTTAAACTATATACTTTCATACACAGGATATTCCTAGATAAATTACTCAAAACAGGCAGCACTCCTATTGTCTTTAAATATTACCATCTGGAAAAGCAAAATAGAACTTGAGGATAGAAATATTTTTTTAAATAATTGTATGTTTACATTCTAAAGTGAGAAATAACAAGGCAGATCTGCATACACTTTTCTCATACCCTTATTAGTGATATTGTGAGACAACTAAAAAACTAATACTGTATCATTACCTTATGAGGGATTAATTTTTAAAAAGGCCATGATAATACTTTTACCCCACATTTTTTTTGAGATAGGGTCTTACTATATATAGCAAGCTGCTCTGAAGTTTGAGATCCTCCGGCTTCAGTCACCCACCTGATGGCATTACAGTCACATATGACCACATCATATTTATTCTCAATATTTTGACAGTAAACTATATTTCACACATAGCCTAAGGTGACTCAGACTTACTTTTATGATAAAACTGTAATTGTTTGGTTATGAAGTAAGCATATAGCAAAACACCTAATACATTTGTGGTGATTTGAATAGGTATCCACCCTGCCCAGACTCATGCATATGTATGCTTGGCTCATAGGGAGTAGCACTGCTAGCAGGTGTGGCTTTTTTGGAGTAAGTATGGCCTTATTGGAGAAAATGTGTCACTGGGGGCGGGGGGTAAGCTTTGAGGTCTCCTTTGCTCAAGTCAAGCTATGTTCAGTGTGACATACAGTCTCCTTCTGCTGTCTTCGATTCAAGGTACAGAACTCTTAACTTCTCCAGCACCATGTCTGCCTCTATACTGCCATGATGATAATGGACTAAACCTCTGAAACACAATTCAGTGTTTTCCTTTGTAAGAATTGCCAATGTCAAGTGTTCTTCACAGAAATAAAACCTTAATTAAGATAGCATTGAAGGCTTGTTTCCTAGTTGTTGGCAGTATTGAGAGAGTATTATATCAAGAAAGTATTGACTTAATAAGTGGATTAATAATTACTTAAGTTCTTAGTTAAGTTCACCATTAAGAATCATCATCTAGTTGGAAACAACAGTCACTAAGGGTGTGCCTTTTTACATTATTTCTTGACCTAGTTTTTTTTTAAACTTCTGTCTACTTCCAGGCTGTGAAAAGGTGAGCAACTTTCCTCTGCAAGTCTTTCCTGAAGGATGCTTTTGCTTTTCCTTGGCGGAAAAGGATGGAGTTGACCAAACATGAATTAAAACTTCTGAATCCTTAAGCCAAAATAAAACCTTCCTCCCTTAGGGAGTTTGTCTCATGTATTTTGTCACAACAATAAAGTACTAATGTAAGAACTCTGTAAACATATTTTTCAAGGACTAAATCTAGGGTATTATTAATTTCAAAAGAAATTTCTCCATAAAAATGAAGACAAACTCTTTCTTACGCTCTATCCTCAACATAGCAGTGAGCTTATAGTAAATGGCTATTACATAAAAATTGAAGAACTTCTTAAAATAAGAACATACACCATCAGTAAGTCACAATTTTAAGTATCTAAAAATCAATAATTTCTATAGATAAGGTTTCTTTTAGAAAAATAATTGCAACAATTTTCCTAAAAATACTTAGCACACATTTCTATGCTAAAATAAGGAGACTTAGGCAATCTTCCTTAATGTGATTTACAAAACCACAGTTAAATTACAGGAAATGTTGCTAACCAGTATATGTGATACATTTAATACAATTTGAAAGAAACTCTTTATTCAACAGATTGATGAAAAATAACACACACACACACATACACACACACACACACACATACACACACACACACACACACACACACACACACGCACACGCACACGCACACACACACACATAACCAACTTAGCTATACAAAGTATCATTTCTAGGAAGACTAAATTTTGAAGGGAAAACTGGTTAATGTGATCTACAACTAAAACTCGAGAAAGCTTGTGTAAATCTTCACAAGTTAGAATTTGAAGTCTCTGTTCAGAAAGTGCTTGAGTTTGCAGTTGAATGTTTGGGATATCTTACACATTCTTAGGCTCATTCCTCAACTGCTTCAGGACCATCAGTCACATTTCCCAGAATACAAACACTTCTAGCACATGCTAAATCTCCTTTCCATGCAATGTAGTTATATCAATTATACAGAAAGAATTCCTTTATATAAAGTTTAGGCTATTATGCTTGTCTAATAAAAGCATATCTCAAATACTGGTAAGAGTCTATTGGCCAATTCTGCATCTCCAACTAGAAAAAAACTGTTGAAGGTATTCAAATGCTAACTTGATTCACAAATGCATTTTCAATTTTCCTGTGATAATGATAGATGGATGGTATTAAGACTTCAGGGGGAGCAATTTCAGGTAAATTTAAAAATCATGAGAATAAAAATGGTTACCATCACTGTTAATATTGTTGCTAATGCTTCTCCTTTAAAGTGATATAATTTTACCCAGTGTGGTTTTTATGATAACTAATATATTATCTTCTAAATTTTTGTAAGTCTACCATTAACCAATTTTACCAGTAGTCATTTCTAAATTACATTCTTTTACCTAGAGAGTAAAATGTAAATCATAGTCTAAATACTATTTTTAACAGTGGGGGCTGGTATATTCTCTGACTTAGTTGCCTGCTCTTGGGACTCTTTTCCTCCTATTGGGTTACCTTTTCTAGCCTCAATATGAGGACTTTGTCTTATTTAATTGTACATTGTTTGGTCCAGCTTGGCTGTAGTCTTTTGGAAACCTGATCTTTTCTGAGGAGGAATGGAAGGGGAATAGATCTGGGAAAGACGGGAGACAACAGAGGGTGGGAGGTGTTAGTGCAGGACTGGAAGGAGTGGAGGAATGAAAAACTGTGGTTAGAATATATTATATGACAAAAGAGTCTATATTCAACTAATAAAGAAAAGGAAAAAAAGTCACAGAACTCATCTTGAAATTGAGGTACAAATTTAATCAGATACTTCATTAATTTAAGAGAAATTAGGCAAATTAGTTGCTTGACCAATTGTAATCATTATCATGATCTTTTTAATTTTATTCTATCCAGTATTTCTGGTGTACTTTATACTGAAGGTAATGATAAAATTTATCTTGATGTAAATGAAAGCATATATGACTAATAAGTACATCAGGAAAACACATTTAGAGAGAGAGAGAGAGCCTTCTGCAAAGCCAACTCAGCTGCCCGCTTGGACCCACAATTTGATTTCTAGTCACTCTTTTTGCTGCTCACAGACACCCCTAACTTGGAACTCCTCTCCAAGCTAAGCATTGTCCTTGGCACTTATTCACTTTACATCCCACTCACTGTCCCTCCCTTCAGGTCTGTTATGCCTTCCCACAATCCTTCCCTTGTCCCTTTTCCCTATTCCTCTGAGTAGGTGGGGTTCCCCCTCAATATCCCCTCATGCAGGCATTTCATGTCTCTAAGAGGTTAGGCGATTCCTCTCCCCCTGAGGACAGACAAGGCAGCTCAGGTAGAACATATCCCATGTTTATTTATTCTCTCGGCCACCATACTATCCGCATTTAATTTTATTACCAAGAAACAAAAACATTTTAACAAATCTTTTATAGAAGAAATATATAGGTTTTGCTAAATTCAATGCCAAATTGTTAAGAATAAGGGCCCCAGTGAGGACACCTCAGTACCACTGGGGAGGGAGAAGAAAGCAGTCACACGTGGGGAGGGAGAGAGGGACCTGAGAGGGAAAGTGGACTGGGGTGGGAGACAGAGAGGGGAACATGATCTGGTATTGGGTGAGGGGAAAGGACTGAAGCCTTGAGGGCCAGCAGAAAGAATGGAAACTGGCAACCTCCGGAGGTAGGAGGTTGGTGGGACCCTCCAGAATGCACCAGAGACCTGGGAGATAAGAGACTCTTAGGACTCAAAGGGAGGGTCCTTAGATGAAATGCCAAACAGTAGGGAGAAGGAACTTGTAGAGCCCACCTTCAGCAGGAAGACAGGGCATCAAGTGAGGGAGGGGGTTGCCATCCCACAGTCAAAACTGTGACCCAGTATTGTTCCTGTTTGGAAGAACTGTAAAGATAGAAATGGAGAGGTGTCTGAGGTAAAGAAGGTCCAGAGACAGGCCCAAAGTGGGATCCAGCTCAAGGGGTGGTCCCAAGGCCTGCCACTGTTACTGATGCTATGGAGAGCTTACAAAAGGGGACCTATCATGACTGCCCTACAGAAGACCCAACAAGGAGCTGAAAGAGTCAGATGCAGATATTTGCACCCAACCAATGGACAGAAGCTGCTGACCCCTATGACTGAATTAGGAAAATGCTGAAAGAAGCTGAGAAGGAGGGTGACCCTGTAGGATGACTAGCAGTCTCAATTAACCAGAATCCCCTAGATCTCTCAAATACTGGACCACCAACCAAGCAGCATAGAGCAGCTGATTTGAGGTCCCCAACACATATACAGCAGAAGCCTTCCAGGTCTGTGTTCAATCAGAGAAGATGAACCTAACCCTCAAGAGAGTGGAGGCCTCAGGGAGTTTAGAGGTCAGGTGGGGTGGGGTTTGTAGGGTGGGAACAGCCTCATGGAGACAAGGGGTGGGTTGGAGGCATAGGATGTGGAACAGTAGGAGAGTGGATGAGGGTGGGGATAAAATCTGGAGTGTAAAAAAAATAAATTTTAAAAATGAAAATAAATATAAAGAACAACAAAATAAAAGGGACCAGATAGATACCAGTGCTTAAAACACAGGTTTTCCATCATCTGTAAAATGAGGATTGTAATCTAAGTACTCTAGCTAGAACTTTAAATGCTATATTGGTTGTCCCTTGTAGAACTAGAAAATATCATCCTAAATGAAGTAACCCAGAACCAAAAGGACATGCATGGTATGTACTCACTTATAATTGAATATTAGCCATAAAATACAGGTAGCATGTTATATTCTACAGACCCAAAGAAGCCAAACAAGAAGGAAGGCCCAAGTGAGAATGCTTGACTCTCAGAAGGGGGAATAAAATAGTCATAAGGGGCAGATGGTGGGAGGGAGCAGGATGGGAAGGAGAATGAAGAGTTTAGGATAAGGTGTGGAGAAGGACAGGGGAGATGGCTAGATGAGTGTGAAGATAAATGAGAGTCTTACATTGACATGGATGAAGCTGTGTGTGTGTGTGGGGGGGGGCATCTCCAGGATAAGGCAGAGACCTGGGATAAGGGAGGTTAAGAATCAATGATGGTAACCTTAGTTGTGAGCCACTACACTGTAGATGTGGAACTTGAAGAGACTACCTCCTGCCGCCAGACAGGAACACCAGTGGAGTATTAGAGACAACAACCTAACCAAAAAACTTTCAATCTAAAATTTACCCTTCCTACAAATAATGCAGGCTCAGGGGAGAGAGCAGAGAATGAGGAAATGGCCAACCAATAACTAGCCCAACTTGGGACCCATTCCTTGGGCAAGCACCAATTCTTCACACTATTAATGATACTCTATTATGCTTGCAGACAGGAGAGTGTTGTCCTCCAAGAGGCTCCACCCAGAAGCTGACTCAGACAGATACAGACACCCACAGCCAAATGGTGGATCGAGCCTGGGAATTCTTATGAAAGAATAAGAGTAAAAATTTCAGGCCCTGAAGGGCATAGGAGACACCACAGGAAGACTAACAGTGTCAACTAACCTGAACTATTGCGTCTCTCAGAGTCTGAACCACCAACCAAAGAAACTACATGAGCTGGACCTAGGCTTCCCTGCTCATATTTAGCAGATGTGTCCCCGTGGTCTTCATGTGGGTACTAAACAACTGGAATGGGAGCCATCTCAAAAGCTGTTGCCTATATGAGGGATATGTTCTTCTAGTTGGGCTGCCTTGTCTGGCCTCCATGGGAGAGGAAGCACCTAGCCTAGTAGAGACCTGAAGTGCAAGATTGGGGGGATACCCATGGAGCCCTCACCTGCTGAGAGAAGGGAAGTGAGGAATGGGGGAAGGAATGTGGGAGAGGGTGACTGGGAACAGGGCAGTAAGAGGAGTGTAAAGTGAATAAATAAAAAATGGAATTAAAATAATTAATAAAAAACATTTACAGTAGTTGAGATATCATGTATAAAACATGTGCAAGCTCATGTCAGAGAAAATCACAACATGGAGGGTTAGACATGAAGCCCCACCCTTATACAAGGATCTACTGACAATTAGTAGGGTCTAGGAGAAAGAAATCAATTTTACTTTTGGGTGTGGCCATTGACAGATTATTCACACTCCAGCAGAAGGTCACATATAACAACTGTATTTGATGGGGAAAAGAAACACAAACACCTGCCAAAGTTGAGTAATAAGGAATGACAGAGGAAATCTGGAAGGAGAGGGGTGAATATAAGAAATACCTTGTACAAAGTTCTCAGTGAAGTAATAACAAATTTAAGGGGAAAACATGAGTCTTGGCAGAGGAAAGCATATTGAAAAAATTACAAAACTTTCTCTCTCTCTCTCTCTCTCTCTCTCTCTCTCTCTCTCTCTCTCTGTGTGTGTGTGTGTGTGTGTGTGTGTGTGTGTCTGTGTGTCTGTGTGTGTATGCTTAGATCAAGAACAGGAAAAGGAAGAGGGAATTTATTGGGGACTTATCTTGAGGGACTATAATTTGAAAACTTATAATTTTGTGTCTCTAACCCTTGACCACTTACTGCTTCAAGTAAGATGATGTATGGAGTGAGAGACAACAAGCAACTCCTTTATCCACTTAGGGGCTACAGGAAACCAGAATGATATAATAAATAGTATGTATGAGAAATCACAATAATTACCTGCTATTGTCATTAGTAGGTTATACCAATGTAAATAACAATAATAACAACTACCATTTTCTGAACATTGCTATGCTCTGCCTTAAACCCTTTATAAGAAGTATCTTGAATCATTTTCACAACAATGTGGTGAGGCTCAAGTAGACAAGGTAAGCTTTGGGTGTGGAATTTACATATCCACTTTCAGGGTATGATGCAATAGTTCATCCTCATGACAACTCCATTATACTTGTTATGAGGGAAGTACCAATATTTTAGGTACACAAGTATGAAAACTAATATTCTGAGTTTAAGAATTGACTAATGTCACTCAATATATAAAGACCAGGTTTGAACTCGAATTTAATTTTGCCTGCCTCCATAGCAGTTTTCCCTCAGCACTGCCTCATTTACAAAGTCAAATAATACGCACCTGGTGTTTAGGCCCTAACATAGCTACAGTGCATAATTTATATTTTTAGATGAACACCTTCCAATTACTTTCATAGAATTATCATTAGATCCTAGGTATTTAAGGCTAAGAACTAATTATTTATCACTTCTTTTCCCTCTCCATCCATGTTGTTCTCCCTTGTTCCTCCCCATTTGTTTCCCCCACTAGCTTTTCCATTTCTGCCTTCATAGAATCTGTGTCCTTCAATTCCCATTCTATAGCTCCTACCCCCCCACACACACACACACAACATGGTCCCTTTTCACTGCCCTGGCATCTATAGTAACTGCAGGTTATATATCATTATCTAAAAATTTGAAGCTAGGATCCACAAATATAAGAGGCCACATAGTGTATTTGTCTTTTTGTATCCAGATTACTCCAACTCAATATAATATTTTCTTATTCCATTACTTTACCTACAAATTTTGTAATTTTATTATTTAGGACCAAATCGTATTCAATAGAATATATGTACCACATTTTTATTATCAATTAGTTGATGGACATTTAAGCTGTTTACATTTCCTAGATACTAAGGCTGAACAGGTATCTGTCGGATGTGATGGTGTAATTCTTTGGGCCTATGCTAAAGAGTGGTCATATGGTAGATTTATTTTTATTTTTATCCTCTTTGATAATTTTCTATGCTAATTTTCACAATGGTACACCAGTTTGTAATCCTAACAACATAAAATAAAGGTTCTCTTTTCCCCATATTCCTATCAACATTTGTGTTCACTTTTTTGTTATTTTTTTTTAGCTTAGATATTCTGACTAGGGTAAGATGAATTCTCTACATCTATATGTAGTCGTGATGAACATTTTTCAGAAAACATAAACAACTTCTAATATATATTCTCCACTCTCATGGCTCCTTATAAAATTTGGATGCACAAACAGAAAAATACTGTTCTTGATCATTTTTTTCTTTAGAGGCACAAAGCATGTTTGTTTTCTTCTCAAAGAATCAAAGGAGAAAGAGTGGCAGAAGTAGGGGAGGAGAAAAGAGTAATATTTCCAACAGTTTCAAAGTCTCTTTTTCTTTCTTTTGTAAACTTCAAAAAGGTTACAGCCCATTTGAGCATAGTATCACTTCATTCATTATTTTGTTGTTACTGTTGCTTCTATAATTTGTAGAGTGAGAGTCAGTAAAATGTAATTCATGATAGTGATTATGGAGACCTTTAAGTTAAACGTGTAGTTATCCAGTTTAACAAAAGTAAGTTTAGTTATATTTTAGAAACAGCTGGGTCCTGTAGAACAGCAAGGTTTTGGAAGAATAATTTAAAAAAATGACTGAGGATGAGTAGAAGATTTGTTCAGATAAACCGAAAAAGCCACCATTACTTTATAATTAGCTAGGGAAAAGATTAAGCTATCAAGTCTAAAGATTTGGGTATTTGAAGGAATGACAGTCCAGTAAGATAATCCTGAGTATAGAATAAAAACATAGTTATGTATTTTATATACAGTTAGACTTGTTCAAATCTACGATATGATTGCTTGGGTAGTTTTCAAGTATGAACAAGAACAGAATCTCTTAGAGTGGACAGACCGGAGGCTACTTTCTAATGACTTCAGCTCTCTGCTCTTTATACTGCCATAATCATATCCCTCTAATGTGGACAAGATCAGTGACTAATATCTAGCTTATAGTTTATGGCAAGATGAAAAGAATTTTACACATAAAATAGTGGTCCATAATTAATTTAGACTTAATAAAAGGGTATATTAATTCATACTGTCAGGAATTATTCAGATGAAAGCCTTTAAAGGAGGACTTGAGATTTCCCTGAGTCAGAGAAACATCTAGGACTGACCTTGAAGAAACAAGCTGCCAAGTTAAGTTACTAGAAGACCAAGAGTCATGGGCTAAGATAGTTAAGGTGTCTTTTAAGAGCTAAGTAGATTCTATACCATGATCACTTTTGGCCAACAGACAGGAAAGATAATGGAACACTTTATTAATGATAATAGAACAGCACACCACATCTGACTTGAGCTTCTAATGAGATCATAGCAATTGCTACTACCTTTGATTGCAAACTAATCATACCCAGTCGCAGCTGACAAAGCTAAATGGTGCCAAAAGTATTTTTAACTTTGTTGTGATTATTTCCAGGCAGAAACACTTAGCTTCAAGCAAGTACATGGAGAATTCACAGGTACTCCATTTAGGAAGGTGGTTTGCTACTATAATGAAAAGAAATGGTTGAGTAAATGTGCACAAGAGAACAATTTGGCAATTTCTGCATAGGATACACACAGTACATGAAACTTGTTCATGTATTATTTTATTTCTAGGTCAAAAAACCACCCGCTTTGTTGCCCTAGACAGTGGCAGGTCGTAGTTGTAGTTCAATTGGTATTAACTTGTTTATACTAGAAACTAAAATTTTGTTCTATATTCATTCTTTACATAGTCATGAAGTCACCAAAATTTTCATTTTAAGATTGATGGGCAACTTTGGAATTAAACATTCTACATGCTACTTTTCATTCAGTAAGCTACTTGAGACACTGATAATTCTACTTCTGTCTTTATTTTTAGGCTCAGAAGCAACTTTATTTAGCCTCTCTTGCCTTTAGGATGTATGCTCCTACTTCTCCATCATTTCTACTTCCATTTGCACTGCAGATTTGGTTTGATTGTCACCTTTATCTGTGGACTACCCTGCCTTCCAAAGCTTCACAAGTCTCTTTTCTTTTCTCTTCTTTTTCTTTTATTGGATTTTTAAATTTTCATTTCAAATGTTACCCCCTTTCCAGGTTTCCCCTCCAGAAACCCCCAATCCTATCCCCTCCCCTGATTCTATGAGGGTGCTTTCCCACCTACCCACCAACTCCTGCCTTCCTGCCCTGGCATTCCTCTACACTGCGGTATTGGGCCTTCATAGGATCAAGGGCCTCTCTTCCCATTGATGTCCGACAAGGCCTTCCTCTGCTCAAGTATCTTTAATCATAATAAAGTTTTTCTTATTACCTGCATGCTCTGTCTGCTCACTCTTCCTCAACAGGTGTTTCCTCTTCAAGAAATGTTCAGTATCTAGCCATTTCCTCCACTTGGGAATTTGGTGGTATTGGTTTTAGACATTGCTTACTTCTCACCTCTACTTTCAAGTCTTTGTTCTGTGTCTCTTTCCTCCTCTTTTCTGTTTGCTCCTTGAAGCTCCACCCCTGAAGGTGAGGCTAATCACTGCCACCTCTCACCCCTCAGAACAGTCAGTTCTCATTGCATAACAAACAGTAACTGTGTATAATATTCATATCCATATTTTCTCTATCAAAATTACGGTGCCTCCCAGTGACTGAACCCATCAGCAGTACAAGCCTTATCTCATTCATCTTTGGATTCCATGTACCTGAGCACAGAAGATAAAGATAGAAGTAGAATTCTCAGTATCCTAAGTAGATGACTGAATGAAAAGTAGCCTTTACAATGTTTACTTCTAAGATCCAGGAGAGTCTTGGTGAATCCTCATAATTTTACTCTGAATTCCTGGCCCTTAAAATTCCAAAGAGCTTAGAAATTGCTAGAAATACAACCAATAGTTTTCACTAAAAGTTTCCCCAAAATATCATTGTGTTACTGTCTGCCATCCCTATTTCAGCCATAAAAGAAAAAAAATAAGAGAAATTATGGCTACAAAAATGGAGAGTGATCACTAATTTTGATCCTGAGGCACTGATCTCAACTTTGGTTGAATCGCAAGACTCTTTCAGTCTTTCAGATACCAAACATTGCTTAGTAAGATGAATGCAAGTATCTGTATTTTATGGTTTATCTTGTTAGGTGATGAGTACTAAAAAATCATCAAAACAAATTTGGCCCTGTTACTGGAAAAGTCAACTGTTTTCTTATGTGTTATTTGAGACAAAATACTATCTGAAACTTTCCAAAGCATGAGGGAGCTTTTGGCTTATTATTTATATTTAGTACAGTTACATTCTGAGCACCATGGGTTTACATGCTGAGCACCCCAGGGATACAAAAGTGACAATGATATAGTCTTTGAGGTGAGGCAACTATACAATGGTGGAAAGAGTGTGAAAATTTAACAAACATTGCCAACATATGGTAGTACCTGCTATGGTACAATTCAATATGTCACAGATGAAAGGCTTCTTTTTCATACTGGTTTGGTCAAGAAATTTCAAGACATCAAGCAATTAAGACTCAAAGAAGAAAACCATTTATATGAGTTCTCATGGTAGTAGTAGTGACTATTTTCTTGGCATCCTTTCAATCAAAAGTTCACATTGATTATCAGAGAAAGCTGTGATTTTGTAGCTCTTTTGTGATAGATGGTGACTGTAACTAGGGAATTATATTTTAAAAGGTTCATCACAACTATAGAAACTTCTGGGATTCTGATGCCTTAGGGATGAATACTTGTAATTCAAGCACTAAGTTAAAAGCCAGCTGCTATTAGATTTAACCAAGTATTAATGCAATTAACTAAGAAACAATGCTCTACACTTGAGGAGAGTAGATGCATTCAGTTTTCAAAAAAAATCAGCAACAAATAATTGGAGTTCTGAATGAAAATAAAAGAGTGATTAGTGGAGTTTTGCATAGAGGGTCTTCATTAGCTCTAATTTCCATATTTTTGCATCATGAGTCTCTAGGTTGACAAGCAAAGTATGTACACAGGGAATGAAGCTCCAGAGCAAAATATCACAGGCTTTAGGTGGTCAGGTCTGGATTTAAATGCCAACTATGACATTGCATTAAGTTAGTTATTTAATCTCTCTGTGTATCAAATGTCTAATATGTCTTAGAATCATAAAAATTATGGAATGTCAAAGAAAAACATGGGGAAAACCAGGACAATTAAAAAGAACATTGCCAATGCAGAGATCATGAAGTCTATGTTTTATTCTCCTGTTTAAAAAGCTATCATTGTATAGCTATGAGATCCTTTTCTGATCCTCATTTTCTCTGTCTATATCAGAAAAGGAATAATAGACTTTTATAGCTTTTCTCCAGGTTTAATACATGTGCGAATTATCCAAGTAACTTGTTAAAATGTAAACATGTATACAGCATGCCTGAGAGACCTCTTGGGGTTCAGAATTCTATGAGTCTCTCAATTGATCAGAATAATGGTGACCAGTGACCATGCTTTGAGGTACTAGATCACCTCATATTCAAATTTAAGGTCAGCTAGTACAGTAAATACCAAATTGTTTCATTCTTTATGCTCTTTCCTCTTTTTCATGACAGTGGTCTCTCCAACTTACATTACATTACATCTGTAGGCATTGGTGTTGCTTAGGTGGGATTGTCCTAGATGTAGAAGTAGTTAAATGACTTAAAACACCAATAACTGTGTGCATTGGTAAGGTCCCAGGTATCCTTGTATGGGCATTCTGTTCTGTTTGGATTGCCTGCTCCAACACTGAACTTTTTCTATGATATTATGAGGCACTGCTAGATGTGCTATTGGCTGATCCTTACCTACAGCTGACAAGGAAAGAAAACTCAGTTTTTGCTTTCCCTGTGGAAATCAAGCTTGTCATTCTGCCACTTGCTCAACTGGCATAGTCTAAAACCAATGCTCAGGTCCCATTTCTCTGGAAAGCTTTAGTGCAGTGAGCCATGCAGCCCTCTGTCCAATCCTCCTCAGACTAAGATTTTTTTTTCTCTCTGTCCCTGAAAAATAATGGTTTTGGTCATTGAAATAGCTACCGAGGAAATAAGATTTATGTCAATGTAAGCCTAATTATTTTGGAAATCTCATATCCGACAATGCTTAGGAATATTTTCATGTAATCAGCCTTCAAATCCCACAGTTGCATGAACAAATGTATAGCAGATCTTCAATTGGCTTTTTAAATCCTGCTCTTGTTTGTTTAAATCCATTGCTATAACTTTCTTTAGGCATGTTTTCCATTTTTACTTTTTTTCTTTAAGATTATTTTAAGTAATTTTATTTGCTTCCTCAACTTCTTGTGTCTATCATTGATAAAGAAATGTGCACAGTTTAGCTGAACCCTCCCCATGAGTACCACAAAAATGTCATGTGTCTGGTCTTTGAACCTGTCTTATTAAACTGCTCTTGTGAAGCATAGAAGCCTCTCTACACAGTTTAGTGTAGGCTAACAGAGAAGTGCTCCCTGAAAATAAGGCTCAGCTCCAAAGTCTTCAAAATATCCTCTTGCCTTCATAAAAAGCTAAGGTATTTTGGGAACTTATGAGAAATGTCAATCTGATTGAAGAATCAAATTGTCTTCTTGGAGTCTGGTTATGCTGTAGACTATGTCTTGAATCCCTGTCTCAGTTGGACTGTTGAGAATTTGTACTGATGCTCATCAGTGGTGGCTTGACACTGAACATATTCATCTAACCTTTAAGATATCCCTGCTTTAGAGGTAACTAGCAGCTTCTTCACTATAATATGAGAAAACATAGGTTGATGTTTTAATTTCTAATTAATGCTATGACATATTACCAGTAGTGTGAAAATAGAAGCTTAAAATTTTACAGGCCAATTGACCTCAGTTCACGGTGTCGGCAGGGCCACAATCTCCTTCAGTCTAACTTTATCTTATTTCTCTGTTTTCCACATTCAGTAATTACTTTCATTACACTGGAATTATTCTGGAGGAATATGGATAATCCAACTCAGTTTTCTAACTCAAGGACTCTGATCTTTAAAATGATCCCATCTGCACAATACCCTGTGTTATATATGTAACATAGTTACAAGATCTAGAGATTAGGATGTAAACATGTTTGGGAAAATCCGTCTTTATCCATATATCTAGGTTTTCAAGCTTGAGTACTCTGATACATAACATGTGCCTGTCATCAATTTTCATTCCCAGAAAAAGCATTACATTTTCTTTGCGGATCCAATCTTAATGTATTGAGCCTACATAGGCCCAAAATGATTGATTATATGTTTTAAATTCACCTAATCCACTACACACCTTCTTTTTGACAAAATTATTGGTTAAGGGGTGGAAATAAGAACTTATACAGACAAGGTAGAGTGGCTTAATATTTCAGCTGAAATTGCTCAGAGTTGAATGGGGCAAAGTTCCTGAATGTTGCCCTCTGGAAGTACTTCTGAGATGGAAGCTCTTGATATTTACCATAGTTACCTTATAAATATGAAGCTTTCCAGTAGTTAATATTTTTAATTTCCACTTTTTAGATTCATCATGCCAGATAAGGAAGTAGACATTTGTTTGAGGATGTTACTATGTGCACAAGGTAGCAGCAAGGCAATCTTGGACTCTCTGATTGACTGAAGGTGATCTTAGATCCTCTGCCTGATGCCAAAGCTTTCCAGTATATGAACTTACCTGCATGATACAAGGCCCAAGTTCAAACTCTGTCAGAACATCAAAATACATGTAAAACAAAATAAAATTAGTGCGAAAATGACTAAATTATAAATTACACTTCACATAGTGTGTTGATCAAAAATGCCTATTATCCTACCAGTGTTATTGAAGATTTACCTGCAAAAGAGTTCTGATACTTTCAGTTTGGCTTTGGACAGTTGCTATTGCTATCTTCATGATGCTTAACTTTAAGTAAGATCCTTACTAAACATTATATAAGATATCCGTATTTTATTTCACTTAATTTAGGCAAATTTCTCTGTATTTTTTATTATTATTTTCATTATCATCTTTTGACTCCTGACTGAAAGATGAAAACAACAACAACAACAATAACAACAAAAACATTCAGTTGATAAAGTTTCTTCTCTAAGTCAAGATGTAACTGGCAACTTGGCCTCTTTGTGGCAACTTATTAGAGCCACAATATTAAAAGACCTGCAGTGTTTCCTTAGTAGTATTTCTCTAAGATAATAAATTTATATTTGATAGACTGAATAAATAACTCATTGGTTAGGAACACTGTTTTTCCAGAGAAGTCAGGTTCAATTCCAAACACCTATATGGTGATGTACTGATGTCTTTAATTTCAATTTTGTGAAATCTGTTGTCCTCCTCTGCAGGTGCCAGTGTGAGCACCAGAAATACACAATTATACACAGAAATACATACAGGAAAAACACTTATACATGTAAAATAAAATCTGTAACTGAATTTAAAAACAATTCTGCTTCTTTTAAATTGTTATATTTACTATTTGATTTTGTAATGTAGGCCTTCATCTATGAACAATATTCTCATTATTTCCTTATGCCTAGTAATTCAATTATACCTCATATTAATTAACATGCAGCATCTGGCTTAATCTCTGTTGACCCCTGATTTTTTAATGGCAAAATATTATATATGTATAATTTATGTGTATATATAATTTGTTATTATATATGTATAATTTATATGTGAAGAATAAGCTGGGTCTATTGGTAAAATATATCTGATCAGGGATAGATAATACCACTATATATTTGTAAGTTCCTCTTTAAGTTAATGAATAACTTTTATATGTTTCTGTACTAAATTAGATATTATTATTTATTATGGCATGTGAGCAGCTGACTCTAGAATTCATTCCTCCCCCAGCAGCATCATGTCTTTTAAAAGTATTATTTCCAGTTTTTCCAAGTTTTGCTTATTTTCTGTCATTATTATTTTGATAGATGCATGTTATTTTGATAGATAGTATGTTCTAATGAAATCCACTTTCTCCTCTATCCCCTCAACACCCCCCCTCTCAGTGCCACATGCGTTTTTGTAACCCAATGAGTTCACTTAGAGTTGCCTTTATTTTTGTGGATGCAAAACCATATAAAGGAGCATAAGTAGCTTTTCAGAGAACACATTACTGAAAATAACCTGTCTCTTCCTCTTCCATTGGCCATCTATTGGTAATACGTCCTCAGCTAAGGATGGGACTTCATGAAATCCTCCATAAACCATATTGAATTAAGGACTGGCTTGATCTGCTATGCACTATCACCTGAATTTTGACCCTATTGTTTCAGAGAGAGAACAATTTACAAAAGACAAACACTTTGCCTTACTGTCCTCTTTCTCATTATCTTAACTATGTGGTATTCCCAAGTACTAGTGTCATCAGAGTTCATTTCTGAAGGAGCTGATATGAACAATATATGGCAAGTGTCTCAGCTTTGAGAGTCAAAACCATTCTCTTCAATGACAAAGAGGAGCACTGTTTTGGGCAGAAAAGTTTCTCACCATAATCCATGTACTATAGGATAGATAGATGGGGTTCAAATGAAAGTGATCGTCATAGGCCCATGTATTTGAATGCTTGGTCCTCAGATGATGAGAAGGTTTAGGGAGAATAAGGGGTGTGGCCTTGGTGGAGATGTATCACTAGGGCTTGCTTTGAGGATATAAGAATCCACAGCATTTTGTTAGTCCTTCCTCCCTCCCTCCATTCCTCCCTCACTTCCCCCACCCCACCTCTCCCTCTTCTCTTTTCCTCTCCCTTTGCCTCATGTTTGTTAGTTCCCATGCCTGCTTTCTTTCCAACCTTCCAGCATGCTTCCCATCATAATGGTCATGGACTAGAAATATATGCCATATGGTCCAACCTCTAAAACTGTAATCCCCAATAAGCTCCTTCTTCCATAAGCCGCCTTAGGTCATGGTGTCTTGTCACAGTAGCATTTTTTTACTATTGGACTTTTCTGTACTTCAGTTGAACCATGTGTACTAGAGTCTAGTTTGAATGAAACAGTATTTGAACTATCTCCATGTAGGTAATAATGCTGGGGAACCACAGAGTTCCTCACGCCATGCTGTGTATAGTTGGCTGGGAACGCCCTGGGTTCTTCCAGCTGGAAGTTAGGGCTGGCTGCTCACTAAAGGCCTCTCCATGGTTCCTCATGGCAAAGCCCCAACACACAAGAAAGTCCTTGGGTTTCCAAAACGGGTTTATTGGCATGGTGGATGGTGGATGGATCTGGATGCACCCCCATAAAACCCAGGGTGGACCTGAGTTAAATAGGGAGGGGAGGGGGGAAGGGGTTGGGGAGGAATGCTTATTTGGCTCCACCCTCTGGCCTTCAGGTACCTTATTAGTATGTAAATCTCTCTGAGGCCTGAAGCCTGTTTATCATGCCCTCCACCTGTATATGTGACTGAAGGGTGCAGGTTGAATGGAGATTAGACCTCCTGTCAGGAGCCTGGGTTCTGGGGGGGGCGTGGCAGACCCCACAACCCAAGAACCAGGATACCCTTCCACGGCCTGACATCTCCAGTGTGAAAATTTTTAATCAATGCACTTTTTATTGTTACACACTTCACCTCTTTGATTTATTATATTAAAGAGCAAATACTAATAAGATATGAAATTAGAAGAGATATTTCTTGGGTGGAGGAATGGGAGGTGGATGTGATCATAATGGACTGAATACATTTATGGAGCTTTCAAAGACAGTTCAAATAGAATACTATCTTAAAAATAATAAAATGTTCCCTAAGGGCAATATTGTTCAGTGGTTAAAGTAACTTTGCCACAAAGCCTGATTACCTGAGTTCTGTCCATAGGATCCACAGAGTGGAAAAAGAGCAGGAAAGGCTTCAAGTTTTCCTCTACCCATACCACCAACAAATAAATATAATAAAAAATGTGAAGAATTATTTTAAGTTTTATTTATGTATGAGTGTGTGTCTGTGTGTATACCATATGTATGTGACTGGCCATGGAGGTCAGAAAAAGATGTTGAATCTCTATGGAGTTGGAATTACAGGAGGTTGTAAGTTGTCTGACATGGATCTGGGAATCAAACTCAGGTCCTCTAGAAGAGCAGTGAGTACTCTGAACCATTAATCTATCTCTCCAGCCCCATGAATTGTTTTTAAGATCAACTTACTAGTCACATATGAAAAGATAAGGAAACTGTGACTCAGTAGTTATGTCCTTTATAAGAAAGACTAAGGTCAGAGAAATAACATAGTTTAGTATCATGTGATATTCAGTCACTAATGGTTGACACTGTAGTATTCAGTATGAGGAAACTTGGGTTATGCTAGGCAAGAATTACACAGCAGCAAGAAAATTAGAAGTAAAAAAAAAAAATGAACACTTAAGATGCCTGTGAACTCTAAAAGTTATAAATCAGAGGCCTGCTAAGAACAGATTAGAGAGCTGCTCTATGGTCACCATCCTTGATCAAGAATTAGTACATCAGCACCAGTCCATGGTATACCAGCTAGATTATTACAATATGTCATGGAAGAGAAAGAAACCCAGTCCTAGGAAACTGTGATTATTAGGGTGGTGATGATTATCATGTACTAAGTCAGAAATAACTGAGGATCTCAAAAGTCAGTACAGAGAATGAAAGAGGAGCAGATATAGTCTTATTTCTTTATGGTAAAAGGTTCATTCAGAAACCAAGACTGACCTCTCAGTTTAGGTACAACTGAACATAGTAGAGAGGTGCTTGGTAGCCTATAATCTGTTATGAATCATATGAAAGCTGAAATATACAAAGTCTTGCCTATACTTGGCAAGTGCTCTACCAAGAGAAATACATCTGCCCTGTTGTTTTCCAATACTATTGATTAATGTTTATTTTCTCTGAAACTAGTTGGATTACTTCCAAAATTAAAATGGCCTCTTGGGGACTTGCTTACTTCTTCCCTATCTGACTTCATGTTATGATTATTGGGTGTTGGGAGCCTACACATAACAGAAAGCAGCTATCATCTTTGCAGCCATCTCGAGCCATATACCCTGACAAGAGACTTTTTTTCAACAGCCTGCAACAGCTGAGCACACTCTGATGAACATCTTGTTTTTCCCACATATCTCATTTTGTTGTTTAGTGCCCCCAGCTGCAAGGCATACGTGGTAAAGTGTCTTCACCTGTGTTCCTCTGGTTGTGCTTATAAATACCCAGGATTTCCTTGCAATAAAAGAGACTAGAGACTTGACCACACACCCTGTCTTGTCTTCATTCTTTGTGCCCCTCCATCCCCCCTCTCTCTCTCTTGCTAGACTCTGACCCACTGACCAGAGCAACAGCTCGGGCTGGGACATAGTGGCCCCCAAGTGTAGGGCAGAACGGTCCTCAACAATTCAGAGCATATTATTTCCGTCTGCTATACCACAATCCTGATGTCAAAAGAAACCAAAATACTACTGACAGAACAATTGAATTTTTTATTAAGAGAGAAAAAATTAAGTGACATTGTCTGAGTTTTTCTTCTTGAGGTGCCCGCTTCTGGTACTGAAGAAAAAGCACAAAAACTGAAGACTGCATGTCATGGTTCTGCCTCTAATTGGGTGAATTCTAGAATAGGTTAAGTCAGCCTCCCTGGACTTATTTTCTGCATGTGTAATACAAAAATACTTCATGGTTAGCATGACAGACACCAACAATAGAATATAACTATGATGACATTTCATGAGTGCCATTTTATAGTTCTAATTAAATTTATACTTTTTATGGAACATATTTCTAATAAAGTGTTTGTTCTTGAAAATACATAGTTGTCCAGACATGGGTTATTCCTAGTTATAAGCAGGTTATACCTTTTGGGATATTGAAACAAATAACTTTGGACTTCAAATATTAATATTGTATAGTATATGGGTTTTTTTGATATTTTATTTACATTTCAGATACCATCCCCTTTCCCTAGAAAACCCCTATCCCATGCCCCCCTTTCCTTTTTGCTTTTATACAATTTTTTAAAATGTTAATCAAGGGCTTTATAAGTTTGGTATTGCTCAATCAGAAGTGTAACCTAATACCCAACCTAGATATATCAACTATCTTTGACTGGTAGAGACACGTGAACATCTGCCTCCCTGTCCTGCCCCTCTCTTTCGCTCTCTCATCACCTACCTTCTCCTCTCCTCCTTCTCCTCCTCTCCTTACTCCTTCTCTTCCTCTCAGTACTATAGTATATGTTTTTATGCTTGGGTTTTGTGTGGGTGTAATGTTGGAAAGAAGGGTGTAATTACTATGTAATAACCTTCTTAAAGCAAGTAAAATCCTTGTTTGAATTAGTTTTTGCATGTAATTTTAAGCATGGTTTTGAGCTACAAAAGTACTGATTCAGAAATTTAGACCTGCAGAGTAAGGAATTTTGAATAATTTGATTCTGTTCAGATCTTGATATTACCTTCCTCTCATGTAAATAGGCTTCTCTTTGCAGAACTAAGGAATACATATTTTGCTTTTTTTTAATTTAAGAAATGAACATTTTTGTCGTACAATTTGGGTACAACAGATGCAAAGAACTTATCTATGAGGAAGAATAATATATAATCCATTCTGTATGAAGTCACAGTCATAGAATCTGGATGTTGAAAGCACTTACCTAGGACTAGATTTTCATCTACTCTGCCACCATGTTTATCTTTCTTTGGCCATTTAAGCAACAAAATTGTTTTACAAAGGGAGTCACTTGATTGTATCAGACACAATTCAAAGTATTCCTTTTCTGTCCATTATTTTGTCAGTTACAGAACATCACAGAACCATGGTGGAATAATATGGCTCCTCTCATGTATTGTCTTCTTTTGAATTGTCTTCTGTTCATAGATTCATGAATTTTATTGATTACAATGTAAAGTTTTACAGTACATTTTCTTTTAGGCTATTAATTACAGTGTCTAAGAGGACTCTGGAGTCACCTAGACCAGAAAGAAAGTCACATGTCTGTCACTTAGCTGTTTTGTAATCTGGAGGAAGTTACTGCAACTAAATGGGCATCTAATGAAACTAATGGGTTTATTCCATATTAAATGTAAATCAATAATAATGCTACTTGAAGATTATTAAGAAGATTAACTAAAATATGCTTAGCACATTGAAAGTATTAGATGAACAAATATTGTTGTTACTAATCGGTGCCTTACCTAGGGTGTCTCCCAGCTCAGTATTTGCTCATGCATTTCCTGTACATGCTATCAATCCCAGTGAATGTGCTGAAGCAAGAATTTGCCTAAGCTTTCTGTATGTCTTTTAAAATCACATTTAATGAGATAATAGTCAATCTTTAGCTAAGGGTGCTTAAAAATACAACAAGCTCTATTAGAACTGATAGAATATGAAGTTTTATGTGATAATTAATTTCAGGTGTCAATTTCCTATTTGTTCAAACATTAGTGTATATGTGTGTATGTGTGGTGTGTGTGCGCGTGTGTATGCACACCTGTGTGTACTTATTTGCCCATTCATGCATCAGAAAGTGTTTCTAAGTGAGATTAACACTTGAATTAGTGAACTTAGTAGACAGTCATCACTACTATAATGCTACACTATTCAATACCCTGAAGGTTGAGTAAGGGAGAATTCACTCTCTGATTCAGTGCATAAGAGCTTCGATATTGGACTTCTGCCTTCAGGTAAATTAGGAATGACACACTCTCTGTTCTCCTGCATTTCATATCTTGGGGAATAGATTGAAGCTATCTCTGGGATCTGCAGCTTGAAAATAGCATAGCCTACACTTCTCAGTCTCTATAGTCATATAAGCTATCTCCATAATATTATTAAAACTTATATCTCCTTTTTTGCAACAGTTTACTATCACCTGTGTCCCAATTATTTCATATATTATATAAATGATATATGTACATAGCATAATATAGTATATATATGGACATGTATACGGTGTGCATGAGTGAATATGTTTATGTATTCACATGCACAATTGTGTGCTTATATGTGGAGGCCAGAGTTTGGTAATAGATATCCTTATTTTTTACTCTGTTTTGAGACAGACTCTGTCTTTGTAATATATCTTACATTATTATCTATTCTATTTTTAATTTTTACTTGTGTCTATTTATTGATGTGGTATCTTGCTATGTAACACAGATTATCTTCAAAGTTGTATTCTTTTTGCCTCAGTCTCCCAAGTACTAAGATTAATTGGGTCAAGTTACTGCTGTTCATATTTATATAGCTGTTGTGTCATCTTGTGGAGCATGGGAAAGCTATATAGTAATGGGGTCTAGAAATAATCTACCAGGATATCAGGATCATGCCAGGAATTTGGCTAGTTTGATCTTCTGCAGGTCTTGTTTAGATAACCACAGCTGCTCTAACTACATGAATGTGATAGCCATGACATGTGTAAACAAAGAATTTTATAGCAGTTCTTTCAATTTTACTGTTGTTATATTGTTGAGGTAAATTAAGGCTGAGCACTCAGTGTATTGTTCTCAGTGTTCTGACCAATATACATCTCTCCATGGATTGCTGCCCACTGCAGAAAGAACCTTCTCTGACCAAAGAAGAATATTTATGGGAAAAAGCAGAAAGATTTAGAAGGTATTTTGACAGTGTGACCATTTAGCAAAATTTAACAACAGCAGATTCTTTTTTTTTTTTTTGAAACTAAATACATTTTAATGGAAAACAAAATACAAAATAACTCTTTTCAGAAAACAGAAATATTTAATCCTTCAGAAGACATCAGAACTTGCTTTGTCTTTAGAGCATGGTCAATACTTGTGAGTGAGCACTCATGATTCATCGACACTGCAGTGAGGTGGACGCAGGTCGTGAGGGAGAAGACGACCAACAAGCCACATCTTGGAATAAACAGTCATCTTTAAATCTAGCACTTCTTAAGTCTATCTTGTGACTTATTCAGAATTATTCTTTATCATAATTTTGCTGATGTTGTAGGGATAGAACCCTGGGTAGCTGGTGCAGCGCTGAGGCCCGCCCTCTGCCCTCCACAGTGCTTCTCCCCAGAGCACAAGTGCTAACAGAAGTGCAGCCAATGAAGAACACCTTTGCCACCATCACTCACTGCAGGAGCCCATGCTCAGGAGCCAGCTGCCTGCTCACAGAAGCACAGGTGCCCCTTTCTCCTGATACACTAGGCCGAAGTCTCAATTCCCTGAACCTCAAAATTCCAAGTATTATAGCCAGTGCCAGGAGTCACTTGCTGCCAGTGCTAGGTTTTCTCTTCTCAATAATAAAATTATTATAATAATAAAAATCCTGGTTTTATCCTTATGGAAAAGGAAAGACTGCCAGATCATCCCTTCCTTTCCTAGTTTCTGTCTCCACTTCCCTCAAGGGGCAGGCACAGGAGATGCTGTCTACAGCTGCTACAGGGAGAATTCTGCAACTGTCCACCCACTGGGGAGAGACAAATGCAAAAGCAAGGAGCATGCATGAAGCAGGAAGCCTCATGCCTGGGAGCATCCCAGCTCTCAACAGGAGTCTTGTGCACCAGGGCTGTGCTGGGTGCATGTGGGGGAGGGGACGGCTCCTTTGCAATCACTGATTCAGTTTTAGCAAGTCCTGGACTGTGACTAGTCTTCCAGCCTCACCCAGTCTGCCACCTGGATAAAAACTTAATGTTCTTGATTCCCTTGTGTGATTCCAGTCACCAGGAGGAGGTTGCAGGCCATGAACTGTACACTCAGGACGTTGCTCATCTGCCCAGTGTACACACCCACGAGCTCACTCGGAGAGCCGCCAGCAGGTGTGTTGCAGCACGTGCTTCTGATGTCCCAGACATGCACAGAGTTGTCCATGGAGGTAGAAGCGATCAGACGACTGTCCGGGCTAAAGACCAGACTGGTGATGCTGTCTGTGTGGTCTCTCAGTTCTTTAAAAAGCATCCCAGAGGCCAAGACCCACAAATTTAACCGCTGGTCCTCACCAGCAGATGCCAAGTACTTACCATTGGGAGAAAAGGAGAGAGAGAGCACGGGGCCTCGGTGACCCATAAAGAGCTGCACAGAGTTCCTCTTCTGGGCGCTCCATAGCCGAACAGTTTTGCCAGTGGAACCTACAACAGCAGATTCTATCCTAATCCTATGATATCCCCAGCTATGGGCTTTGGACCAAGTTTACAGATCTGAGCATGAAGTATGCATCTGTAGAACAGGCTTCAAATCTAGTCAGAAAGCAATGTGTTTTTCTTAGTACTTATTGCATCAATAGGTGTGTATTACCTGACAAGTCAATACTGAAGCACTCACTATTCAACTCTGGGTAAGATGACTGATATCTTTTCTCTCTCAGCAGCTTGCAAAGCCAGTATGGGTACAATAAAATCTAGTCAGCATAGAGGTAGTTTTGTGGTCTGTTTAAAACTGATTTCTCTATATCCCTTCATCCAAAGTATGTGTTATCTTTAGCAATAGAATAACCATTGTTAGTAACCAATGACAACGAAAATAATCTGTATTATTTTGGAGATCTCTGAAGCTTCCTTAATCAATAAGATTAATGAAGGTATCACATGTTTTATCCTGAGACTTTTGTTCTTGTCACTTCTGAGAGTGACATTCTTCACTTAGGCATGGTAATTATATTCAAACTAACTCGTCTGTTAAATTGTACTTTAAAATTAGCTTGTTAGCCACTGGATTTTTGTAAGTCTTCATCATACAGCCTTGCTTCTGTTTAACTCTTTGATTATTCTTTCCTATCTCTACCTCTCTGCTAACATTCCCACTTAATCCTTCAAGCATCAGCATTTTCCCCTATTATTTTATTTTGCATATGTTTAATTATCTACTTTAAAAAATGTAGGTTGTGAGATAGCAGAAGAACACATGACTTTTCACATTTCTTTCCTTTTGGTTAGCTTTCCTTTTCCTCCTGTGATTTTTCTCATACTTGTATACTATTTCTTGCTTATGCCTTTCTACCCCAAGTATTAATGAGGTATAACATTGAATTTTGATGTTATAAATGATGGCCCTTAACTGTTCAAGATATGTATTAGAAAGGGTTGGACACAAAATTTGTTGAGAATATTATGATGAAAATGTGGGAAGGCAAGTAACATGGAGCATAATTCATGTAACTAGAGCTGAGAACCTTTCAATACAGTGCCTATACTGCTTTACAGTTTCACGTCAACACACAGCATAGTCATTAGTTCAGGTTGACAATGAACATTGAACATTGGTTTTTTGATTGATTAGATGGAATAACTGATAAATGCTACCTTCACATATATCACACATTTTCACTTTATATAGTTTTCTAGCCCTCAATATCATGCAATCCTCTTCAGGGAATCTTTATATATCCATTATGAAGCATGAAGGGAGTGAATCCAGTTTGAATGGTCATGAAAGGAAGAAATACTGAGAGTCTAGGATATGAGCTCTTGCAAGGATGTAAAGGCTAGGATCTGACCTTCTGGGCCTGGCTCATGGACATGGCCTCTTCTCTTAGATTAAAATTGCATTTTAATTGGATTGAAATTATGTAATGAATCCATAACAAAAATAAATACTAGTCATATAAGCTCAAACTTTTATTTAACTAGTATTTGTCCTGTACACATGTACCATGAGGAATTGCCATTTTTACATACAGAAAAGTCTTGCCAGAAACCTAGCTTTATTTGTTCTACCTCCTAAACTGTCCTTAAGTCAGACTCTCAATGGCCTTTACTGGTACTCCTGTGTCTGCTATGCTTCTTCTCAAGCCGCTATCTGTAATGCAATGAATGGTAACATTGCTCATTAATTAATGAATCAATTAATTAATTAATTTTAAATCCTGATTCCAGCTCCACCTCTCCTACCAGTCCCCTCCTCACAAAGCCCCTATCCCTATCTCCTCCCCTTCTACTCTGAGTACCAACTTGGCACCTCAAGTTACCTCAGCACTAGGCCCATCCTCTCCCACTGAAGCCCTTTTAAACAGAATAAAATCATCTTACTTCCCTTTGTCAAAATGCTTCAGTACATTGTCACTTGCTAAACAGTAAGTCCTAAGAGGACTTCTTACAGGGTCCTTTCTGTTTTGATCCTAAAGTACTTTAACTCTACATCTTTCTTTCTCTGTCACTCCTTGCTCCATAGTCTATTCATAAAGAACTACTTGCTATTTTCTGACTTTGCTATGTTCCACTGCCTGTAAATGCTGTGATTTTTGGACATAGATTTAAAGACTAACATCTGTTTATTTCAAATTCCTTTCTAGATGTTCTCTGCTTCCAGGAAAGGTCCCAGGTCTAGTCATTCCTAATTACTACACATTCACTGACCAGAGCAAGAGATTCCAAGAAATTACAGTCTAGCTTAGGAAATCAAGATTTAAAGAAATAATTACAAAGTAAGGCCAATACTTCAGTATAGATAGGGTTCAATATTTTAGGGATAGAGATAGAAGTGTTGTCAATTATGTCTGGTGTATCATTAAAACCCACATTCCTGTCCTTAAGGGATGACTAGATTTTTAAAAACATTTCTAAGGTGATTAGTGTTGCTTAAGTTCTGCTTCTTTGAAGCAACTGTATCATTTCTGTGTTTCTACTGCTAATTTACCAGACTTTTACAGAAAGGCGTTGCTGAGTTATAGGTAACTACTATATTGCCATCAATTCCCAATTAGCAAAGATTGAACCAACAAAGCTCTATTACAATGTTAATGGGATTAAACAGGTGAAGTTCATCCAAGGAATGAAAACATGATTAGAAACAACTGACTTGATCTTTGATTCCATTTGCCTTCTTTTATGTCACAGTGACAGCAACAGTGACTTTTTCATTTTATGTATAGTGGGGTCCTTCCTTCCTTCCTTCCTTCCTTCCTTCCTTCCTTCCTTCCTTCCTTCCTTCTTTTCTTTTTCTTTTTATAAAATGGGTTTCTAAAGTAGTCAGTTATGGTGGATTCCTTTTCTTTTTGGCTTTTTCACTTTCTTCCTTGGAAAAATATCCCTTCCCTTGAAGTCAACTGTCTTATCTTAACAATGAAGGAGATAAGCTGGAATTATGAAATTCACCCTTGTATGCTATAGACAAAGCTCCTGGCACATGGATTTCAGTCAGGCTCACTTAAGTGCTATTTTCTGTATGCCTCATTGGGTTTCACTATTTGTGTATACCCAATGATGTTTGAGATGGTGAAAGCCATGTCCAGGGCCTTGCACATTCTAGTTAAGAGCTCTACAACTGAACTCTATTCAAAACCCCTCAATGAATATTGACATCTTACCTCCATCCTCCATAATGTGTTGTGCTAGAGGTAGCCACTAGTCTGACATGGATAGCAATAGTTTAATAAAAATCTTGAGTTTAACATAAACATAATCAATAAACATATACCTGCTTGCTTCTATATGTATGAAAACTATCTAAATAATTTCTTATAGAATTAGGTTATTTTATAGAAGTAGGTTATTTTTCATTGGTGTGTACTATTGTTGTGCTTTGTACGGATTAAGTCACAGTTTACCTGGCCACTCTACCTCTGAACTATTTATAATTTCAGCAATTGTGCAGAAAATGGTTATAATTATTCCGGTTTTCTAGCTTGTATCTTTGGGTATATATGATAACACTTTGCCTTTAAGTCTCTCTGGAATGTCAGAATATTTTCTTATTGTTCTTTGTTTTTTTTTTTTCATCTTATAATCAGTCATTGACGGGGACAAGAACTCAAGACAGGAAACTGAAGGAAGGAACGCAAAGACCATAAAAGCACACTCTTTCCTGGTTTGCTCTCATGCACAAGCTCAGAATTGGTTCTCTCTTTTTTTTGGTCTTTTAATATTTTCCCCTTTATTGAAAATAGATTATTTTCTCATAGATATATTCTGATTACAGTTCCTCCTCCCCCCACTCTTCCCAATTCCTCCCAAAATTTCTTCCCATTTGGATCCACCCCATTCCTGTTTCATCAAAATAAAATAGGCTTCTAAAGGGTAACAACAAAACAAAATGAAATAGATAAAACAAAACCCATCACATTGAAGTTAGGCAAGGCAAACCAACAGAAGGAAGAGACCTAACTATGCACAAGAGTCAAAGACCCACTTATTCTCTCACTTGGTAGTTCCATTAAAAAATACTAAATTAAAAGTTATAGTATATTGTGCCCTTACATAAAGAAGAGACCTTGGCGCCTGCACTGCAGTGCTTGCTGCTCCCCCCCCACCCCCCCAATTGCTGCTTGGTGAGAAATAGAAACCTATGTGATTGGCTGTTGTACTTTACTTCCTTGTTCCAGGTTGTTGTTATGTATATAAAGGAGTGTTGCAGTTGTAAACACAGCATTTGGCCTTTACCAAATGACTCAGTGTCTTTTTTTTTCCTTTCTTTCTTTCTTTCTTTCTTTCTTTCTTTCTTTCTTTCTTTCTTTTTAATTGGGTACTATATTTACATTTCAGATTTTATCCCCTTACCCCACTTCGCCCCACCACCCAGAAACCTCCTATCCCATCCCCCCCCTCCTCATGCACATTCAGAGGAGGATGCTCACAGCTAACCACTGATATGATCAAGGGTTTCCCAATGGAAAAGTCTTTTGCTTTTTAATCTGCAGGCCCTCTCCAATGCTGGGACGCTTGTAAACTATGCTGGAATGGCTGACAGTATATACTCAGAGTACTTGGTGCAGACCCATGCAGAACCTGTGATTGCTGCTTCAGTCTCTGTGATTTCATATGAGCTTTACTCAGTTGATTTAAAGGCCCTTATTCTTCTGCTGTCCTCAGTTCTCTATGGCTCTTATATGTTGGGGTCCACACTAGCCCCACGTTGGGGAGGCCAAAATAAATGCTGCAGCCCAGGCAAAATGTTGAGGCCCGGGCCGACCCACGTTTGGGCGGCCACTGTATCCCGGCCCAAGCTGCTGCTCTGGTTTGCGGGTCGGGGTTCAGCAAGAGCGAGGGTGAGGACAGACTCAAAAAATGGAGACCAGACAGGGTGTGATTCAATCCCGTTTATTCTTCAGTCTCTCTTCCTCTAAGTGTCTCCTGTCTGATTCTCCCTCTATAGTCTGAATCTCTACTGTCTGCCTCTGCCTTTTATATGTCTTACTTCTAAGCCACACCTCTAAGTTACACCTTTAATCATGCCCTTAGGTCTTGTCTCTAACTCTGATCTCTATACTTCTAAGTCATACTCTTAAGTCACACACCTTTAATCTTACACACCTTTAATCTCACACACCTTTAATCTCAAGGTATCTAAACCAAGATTATTGGAGTGTGCTCAGCTGTTGTAGGCTATTGTGATCCAAATCTCATGTCAGGGTATATGGCTCAAGATGGCTGCAAAGCTGATAGCCGCTTTCTGCTAAAAGTCGGCCCCCAACACTTATACCCTCTCTGCATTCCTGAACTCTGAGAAGAGGAGAGGAATTTGATGGAGATGCCCATTTAGAGCTGTGTGTTCCAAGGCCCACACTCCCACCCACCCACTGTGTGTGTGTGTGTGTGTGAGAGAGAGAGAGAGAGACAGAGACAGAGAGAGACAGAGACAGAGAGATACAGAGAGAGACAGAGAGGGAAGGAGAGAGAAAGATATGGCTGTGGGTCTTTGTAGAAATTTCCTATTTTTATCAAGAGTTTCACTACAAGAAAATGAAGTCTCAAGACAAGTTATGACAGACAAATTGTATGTATATGGCAAAGTAGAGATTACTATCTACCTTTGGTGGAATTGTAAACTAATAAAGCCAATCTGCAAATTACTCTGAAGGTTCCTCAAATAAAAAACAAAGCAAAACAACAGCAATTAAACCTAGTCATGTGACACAACTATAAAAATCCTTTGGCTTATATTCAAAAGATTTTATATTATACTACAAGGGCAGCTACAGATCCGTGTTCATCTAATAAATTCATAATAGAATGAACTGAGATGTCATCAGTAGATGAACGCACAAGAAAATGTGGAACATAAATGCAATGGACTATCATTATCTATTCTACTACCTCACCTTCCAGACCTGAATTTTTCTTCCACGTCTTTTAATATTCTGGCACCCTTGAGATTTTATGTGTGTGTGCGTGTGTGTGTGTGTGTGTGTGTGTGACACCCTGAGATTTTCATTTCCATTTCTATTTCAGCTTGGGTTTTCTTTAGTGATTCTATTTCTTTTTAAGCTCTATCTACTTTCATTCTTTTCATTATTTCATTCAACTTTTTGTGTTCTCATGGTATTTATTAAAGCACTTACCCACATAATCTTTAAAATCCTTACATATATTCGTAATAGCTAGCTACTTCGAAGTCCTTATTTTGTGCTTCACTTAATTGCTTTTCTTGGGGCATTACACTATATGGTTTATGCATTCTAGGAAAGACATGTTGGTGTTGATGTGTTCGCAGCTTTCACTGTGCTGCCGTGGCTCTCTAAGGCCAGCACTGCCTCTCTCTCACTTGCTGAAGAAGAAGAGGGGTAAGTAAGGAGGTGCCTACACCTTGGCTCCCAACAAAGCAGACTGACATGCTCACAAACAGAAAACAGCAGACTACAAAAGCCACTCGCAAGAGTACGCCCTCTCCTGGACGGATGACACATCGTTACAGGCCTGATACTGTAATACTCCTGTGAAATCAGGAGCTCTCAGAAGTACACTGAACTTCTGATTTGATTTGTAAGCTCCCCTTTCAGCGTCTAGTTCAAGAAATATCTCAGGACTTCAAAACAGATCTGCACTTTCAGAGTGAACCTATTGATACAGGAGGCAAGTGAGGCCTATCTGGTTGGCCTTTTTGAAGATATCAACATGTGTTCCGTCCAAGCCAAACGTATAACAAGTATGTCAAAAGATACTCAGGTAAGCACACCACATACATGGAGAACGTGCTCAAGAGTCCACTATGAGGAGAAACATTTCATTCTCAAAACTTTTTTTCACTTCTTCCTGCTATCAGTAGTTCTGAATGTTAGATATTTTCCCCCATTGGGTCAAAGGTACCTAAGTATATGATTTCGAGTGGAAACATAGGGGACAGAATCAGGTACTGGCAGTTTCTCCACGTTCACTTGTGTGTGAATTTTTAATATAAATGAAAGATGTAAAGTATTAATGCAAGCAAAATATTTTGTTGAACACATTTTAACAGTTCAACTTTATAACAATTATAAATATGCCTAGTAAAATTTTCTGGAAAATGGCAGCATTTGGAATTTTTTTAAAATTAATAAGTTTCTAATTGATGAAAACTAAATGGTGTTTGCAGCACTTTTATCATAAAATAGATTCCATTCATTCACTATACTTTTCTGAGTTGTCCTACATGCAAGTACATGTTTTTTTAATGTTGTCTGTCTTCTGTCCTATTCCTGTAAGTTTGCTATTAAAATATATTAAACTTAAAAAAAAGAAAGGCCATGTTGTCTTAGTTAATAATGTTTGTGTGACTTTGCCCTAGAATAGAGGCATTGGAAGTTATGATGTTTGAAGTGTTTCTTTTTGTAGATAACTGATCTTATCTTTGTTGAGTGGGTGGGGTTTTGTTTGGTTGGTTTTGTTTGTATTTTTTGTTCTTGTTTGCCACTTTAAAAGATTAAGCACGGATATCAACTATTGAGGTAGACTTAAGGATGTATAAAAATGCATTTTAAAGAATATATGAAAACCCCAAATATGAAATTAGCTATTAATCTAATTTCAAAATATAACTTTTAGGAAAATATGTTTATATGGAGGTATTCTACCATTTAATACAAAGCATCTTCCAAAAGCTATGGGTTATTGAATGTAAATATCAGGTAAAGTTATAGACTAATTCCTTAAGAGTTGTTGGAAAGAGAAGCCACTGTTATACCTAAACAACACATGCTGTTGGTATTATCTTTATTTTCTCACCATAATTACATGTTAAGATCCACCTCCTTGAGACACTATATACTTTAGATGCAGGATATAAATTTCAAGCCAACTGGGAAACTTCCTCCCTGCAGGGTAACATTCATAGTGCTTGAAGGTGCTGTTTAGACTGCTAGGAGAGAAAAGACAACAGTGAAGAAAGCACATTAATGATCTTACCCAATGCTGTATCTTGCATGTTATAAAACTGACGTGCTAGTGAAGTGGTGCAATAGTGGTACAATTGCTATGTGGTAATTCACTTTCTGGCTGGATTTGAGCCTGATCTACAGAAGCACATGTCATGCTTGGTACTTTAACTTTAATCAAAAGCCTACTGATTGGGAGGTCATAGGCTTAGGATGGAACCTGCTACTTTTATTTTGCTTAATGGTTGTGCTGTCAACTTTCTTTATACATACATATTTATGCTTACATCCATAGACCTGTGGCACTATCTAGTTTTGTCAGAGAAGTTTCTTTTTGCAGTGGGTAGCAATTAATAGAGAGATCCATAATTGGTCAAAGACCTATGAATAAAATACTGAGTGCTCAGCCCTAAATAGGGCATCTTTATCAACCCCTGAATCTCAAACAAATATTCCAGGAATACTTCAGAAGAAGAAGGAGGAAGACTATAAGAACAGGAAAACACGGAGAAGGAATGTGAAATGCTCTATCCCTATTCTGGACATAACAGGACTATTTCATTCATGAACTCACATCAGGTGTAGTTACTTGCATATAACATACATCAGATGAAGCCAACCAAAATAGTGACATAGATGGATGAGGTGGATAATCTCTAGGCTGCACCTCTTTACTAAAGAGCTAATGGCAATTGATAGCTAATGGAGGAGGGAGAAACATTATTCATTGAGGATGTGACAACTGGTAGGTTTGCCTTTCTCCAGTGGATGGCCTGGCACATATGGGCCACCATGTTGGACTTAGTGGCTTAAGAAATGATAGGAGTGGTACTGAGGGAATAAGAGGAGAGTTGAAGGGAGTGTATATATCTATTTCATTTGTGTTACTATATGGGATTCTCCAAGAGTAAAAGGTTAATAATTTTTAAAAGAATAAAAGAACAAAAATACAAATTTGTCAGCATGTTCATTTTGAACTAGCTATCCCTTCTTCTCTAGAAGTAATACATGTTTGTTGTTTATAAGCTCCTCTGCAAAAGGCATTTTTTGTAAGGTAATGTTTAGGGGCTAAAATTACAATATTTTTATTAAAAGTTTAAGTTATGTAGTGTGTCTGGGCTTACAAAAATGAATCTACTCCTTGTAACCAGACACTAAGTAGAGGGGGAGGGACTCAAAGAAAACCACAAAAGTTTCAGGAAATAGACAACTGTATTGTGTCTTAACATCTGTATCTGTTTTTTAAGTCCTTTCTATAAATGTGCTTATTACATGGCCTTTAAAGTGTTCATTGATCATAGTTGAGAATGCAAAATCAGTCTTTGTAAATAGCTATCATGTTTATCCTCTCCTTTGTTAAAGTCTTAATGCTTCGTATTTTCTCAATTATTATGTTATAATTTCCATTGCTAAAATATCGTGGCAGTTGGAGTTAAGATCTCACAATTAAGCTATAATACTGGAGCATTCATCATTTATTCCAGGCATATTTTTCTTTCTGGGTATTGAAACTAGTGTTTCATGCATGCTAGGCAAGTTGTCTTTCACCAGCCTTCTTTTCGTTCTTTATTTTGGCATAGGGCCTCAGTAACTTGCCCAAGCTAACTTTGCAGTGAATTTTCATGTATTTTAAAGAATGCTCATCATGTAGCTTCCTTTACCTGAAAGTATCCTACCATCAAATAATTCCATAAGTTTTTAACCATCCAAAAATCAAGACAAAGGTTTCAACATTATAAGACATCTGGTGTATTACTTATGTACTCTTCAGTCTCAACGTAGGTTAAAATAAGTAGATGTTGTGAAGCTACAGGTCTATGGTATTCTTTTATGTAACCTAAATGAACTAAGATACTCATGGTCTGTTGAAATATACACTCTGTAGTGATCACAAAGATGTAGGAATGTGTTTGATTTTATGTGGAGGGACAACATGTGCTCAGTATGTATGTGATGTATGTGGCTGAACTGTACTGTGAGACTGTTTTCAACCACACAGCACCTACTCTTATGTCTGCCTCAGCATTCCTTGGATCTTCTTTTGTAGATTATACAGTTAAATCTATACCTGTATTTTAAAAGTGTTTGTGAATCTCTTAACAAGAGAAGTGCATAGGCAGTCCAAGAATAAAAGTAGATAATTCCTTTGTCTCAAGGTAGTACTTAAGCTCAGTTCAGAAGGTCAGCATAGGGGAGACACCAAGGTTCTCAATGCCTGAGGGCTGATCTGTGTGTACCTGAACTCCCAGAGATTTATATGAAGCACATGATTACTTGAATATGTGATGTAGGTTTGAAACTATTTCTAGCAAGGCACACAAACTTCCTGGCTACAACTAATCATGTACAAACAGAACATTCATTTCTTATTAAAGTTGAATACTAATTCATATCATGGAAAGTTCTTAGAACTTTGTAAATCAATATATAACCCTTGTCTAGGGTCAAACTGCAAATCATTTACCCAAGACTTAGGGTCCTTACAAGGCACAAATCTCAGTAAGTGTGAGTCTAAATGTAACACGTCCTTAGAATCTTACCTCTTCTTCTTCCCCTCCCCCTCCCCTCTCCTTCCTACATTCCTCCCTCCCTTTAACTTCCGTACTTCCATGATTATTTTGTTTCCCTTTCTAAATAGGACTGAAACATCCACACTTCGGTCTTCCTTCTTTTTGAGATTCATATGGTCTGTGGGTTTATCATGGGCATTCTGAACTTTTTAAGCTTTTTTTTTTTTTGGTTTTTCAAGACAGGGTTTTTCTGTATAGCCTTAGCTGTCCTGGAACTCACTCTGTAGACCAGGCTGGCCTCGAACTCAGAAACCCGCCTGCCTCTGCCTCCCAAGTGCTGGGATTAAAGGCGTGCACCACCATCACCAGGCTCTGAGCTTTTTTCCTAATATCCACGTATTAGTGAGTACATATCATGTGTGTTATTTTGTTACTGGGTAACCTCACTCAGGATGATATTTTCTAGTTCCATGCATTTGCCTAAGAATTTCATGAAGTCATTGTTTTTAATTGCTAAGTAATACTTCATTGTGTAAATTTCTGTATTCATTCCTCTGTTGAGAGATATCTAGGTTGAATTGCTCCTCTCTAAAGAAAATACAGGACAAAGGGTAGAGCAGAGACTAAAGGAAAGGCCTAAAAGACTGCTCTACCTGGGGATCCATCCCATATGCAGCCACCAAACCCAGACACTATTGATGAAGCCAAGAAGTGCTTGGTGACAGGAGCCCGATATAGCTGTCTCCTGAGAGGCTCTGCCAGGGCCTGACAAATACAGAGGTGGATGCTCACAGCCAATCATTGGATTGAGCACGGGACCCCAATGGAGGATTTAGAGGAATGGATGAAGGAGCTGAAGGGGTTTGCATGCCCATAGGAAGAACAACAATATCAACCAACCAGACCCCCCAGAGCTCCCAGGGGCTAAACCACCAAGCAAAGAGTACACATGGAGCAACCCATGGCTCCAATTGCATATGCAGTAGAGGATGGCCTTATCTGGCATCAGTGGGAAGGGAGCCCCTTGATCCTGTGGAGGTTTGATGACCCAGCATAGGGGAATGGTAGGGCGGTCAGCGTGAGGTAAGAGTGGGTTGATGGGTGGGGGAACACCCTCACAGAAGCAAGGGGAGGGGGATAAAATAGGAGGCTTGTGGAGGGGAAAGCAGGAAGCAAGGTAACATTTGAAATGTAAATAAATAAAATAACCAATTAAAAAAAAAAGAAAATCTAAGTTCAGAGAAAAGAAATTCAAAAAGAAATTCTGTACAAATAATTATAAGCTCTTTGGATCAGGGCTGTAATTGGGGGTATGTGAAATGCTTGAGTGACAGAAATGAAATGTAAATAATTGTGTGTGGGCCAGTTAGAGAAAAATCACAGAAGGGAAAGTGAATTTAGGCTAGGTCTTCAGGGATCAGTGGGTGTTTACCAGTTACAGACAGAGAAAAGAATACATTTATTAATTTATCATGAAATATATATATTATTGGATATTTTATTTACATTTCCAATGTTATCCCCTTTCCCCATTTCCTGCCCACCCAGAAACTCCCTATCCCATCTCCCCTCCTCCTGATTCTATGAAGGTTTGCTCCCACCCACCCATCCACTCACTCACACCTCCCGGCCCTCAAATTCCCCCACACTGGGGCATCCAGCCTTCACAGGATCAAGGCCCTCCTCTCCCACCTATGCCTGACAAGGCTAACCTCCACTACATATACAGCTGAAGCCATGGAGCAACAATATCACAAATTTTTGATCTGTATGTTTGTATATTTGTTTGGGTGTGGGAATTTATATTTAAGATTTTTAATTAACATTATGTTAGCTCATATCCCAAAACCATGTATTTGTGAGTTGTATAGTGATATTTGAATAAATGTATACAATGTATAGCCAGCAGGTAGACAATATTCAACAATACTCTTTTGTATATATTAACACAACTAAAGGAATATATTTAAAATTTGTCAGCATAAAATGAAAAGTAAAAAAGGTGATGAGTGTTTTATTAGTTTGATTATCCATTTTACATAATATACAATTAGACTATTTTATCCTTGTTTTGTTTGTTTTAACCTTTTTCCTATCCAAGCATGGAAGTTTGCTTTGCCAATGAAATTTTATCTGATCTATCAACTCTGCACTGATGGTTGTTTTTAATCTCTAGCATAAGGCTTTTACATTTTCAAAGTGGTATTTTATTAATTCTTTGATAATTTCATACATGTGCATAATGTATTTTGATCCTGTTCACTCCAACTTCTGACCCCAACTCGTCTCATATTCACCCTTCACCTTCCCTATTTCTCTCAACTTTTTGTCTTCTTATGACAAGTTGTAAGAAATCTTCAGTAATAGATCCTTTATCAAGTTCTGGGGAGCAAACAAAAGCAGTAAGAATAGCCTATATTGTTTTGTGGGTCTCCAGGACACCTCTAACAAACACTTTGAGGAGAGGTATCACATACCCAGCACTAGGATTTTTATATGGCTTCTAGGAGGAATATTATGCTCTTTATAGAGTAAATGCAATCAAAGCCATTTGTAACCTACCCACTTCTTCCTCTTTCTCCCGTGTGTGTGTGTGTGTGTGTGTGCTTGTATGTGCATGTGCGTGTGTATGTGTGCTTGCATGTGCATGTGTGTGTATGTTTGTGTGTGCTTTCATATGCATGTGTGTGTATGTGTGTGTGCTTGAATGTGCACGTGTGCGTGTGTATGTGTGTTTGTGGTGTGAATATGCTTACATGTGTGATTGTTTAGGAAGATTATGAAATAGTAGGTTTTTACATGGCTTTTCCAAACTTTACTAGTGTTAAGTTAGCCTTTCCCTCACCATCTCCTCTGTCTTCCTGTCCCACTCCACTCCTTAGTCAACCCACCCTCACTATTATTCCCTCTTTCTTCTTTATATTATTAGGTTGTACCTGTAAATGCTTCCTTTCTTTATTCCCCTAAGAAGTCAAGTTGGCTTACTCAGAAGATGTTTAATATTCTCCTTTCCCTGTCTATTCTGAGTTAATACTTTAGCACGCTTAAAGAGTTAGGAGACTTTTCTATTGGTTTTGTCTATATTTCTTGACATTTTCCATACATGCCTCCCTTGTGAATACTTTAAATCTCAAAGGAAGTCTAATGACAGAAAAAGAATATTTCTTTGGGAAAATGCATTTGAAAGCTTGGGCAAAAGAAACCCTTCTCTTGTGGTAAGGCCAAATTTTAAAAGTTTGTGTGGTCTCAGTCCTTGTTTAAATAATTAATTGAGATTATTTATTAATACTTGTCGCTGGGAAATATGATACCTGGGAATATAAAGTGACATATCCAAAATATAATAATCAGTTGATGTTAGTGCCAAGACCTATAGTAATTCACCTGTTTTACCCTCCAGGATCATTTTCATAATACAACTCTCATGGTTGTAGTACTTAAATTTATTTACATTCTTAAAAAAAAAAACTTCCAAAATCTGTACTAATTAGCTTTAATGTAAAAAAAAAAAGCCTCAGAAAAATTTGAAACCATTACTCTGTTTCTTCAGTTTGACAAGGCATTGTGCTTTCAGTGGTACCTTTGAATGTTTTCTTTGTCATGTTAAGATAAAATGCTAAATTTTAGCTATGAAACTGTTTCATTTTGAAGACTCATTTACACAGCGCCATCAGTAAAATGTTTTCTGAATCAATGAACAAAAGGATGGTATATTTTTTATATTACTTCCAGATCCGACAAATGATTTTCTAATCTCTCATCCATTCTATATTTACAACTAATATGTGATGCCTTCCATTCTGTTCTGCCTCTGGAGTGAAACTATCACAGAATTAATGCTGCTGCATTAGTGTCTCACTTTGAAGAAATGACAGCAAGTTAGAACATGAAGAGAAGAGTGGCCACAGTTGCAGAAGAGACATAAAATATAAATAAGTGGACAAGTGCCATTTAAACCAGAGAATAGCATCAAAGTCAGAGGAAATATTAATGTTATATAAACTTTTCCATGTGAGAAAGAGATAGTACACACCTCCAGAAGGCAAAATGAGAGACAAGGTATAAAACTTTTAAGGAAATGATTTTATCAAGGTAAAAGTAATTTAATCATGATTTAGGAGTTCACAAACAGTCTCCTTAAGAAGAAAGTGAACTTAGAGTTTATAGTAGGGGACACAGATGTCCATGTCCCAAGGGTTAGTCTGATTTTGTCTTCTTTAAAGTGTATTATAGTTTGAATCTTAAAAGCCTCTACCTCATAGTCTCTTGTGTTAAGTAGTTGTCCTTCAGTCCCAAGTGCTATTTTAACAGATAGTGCTATTCAAGAGGATGGGCTTAGGTAGGTCATTTGCTGCAGGCTTTAAAGGTTATGCCCATTTTCACTTTCTGTATCTGGCTCTTCTTAGCACAAAGCAACATGAGCTGCCTCTACCACATCTTTTGTGATCATAAACCAAACATCTCCATTATGCCTTTATTAATTTATTGACTGAATTAGATGTTCCTTTTAGTGTTTAGCATTTTAAATTCTGCATTTGTTGTGGATAATAATCTTTCATGAGGTTAATATCTGGTAAAGATTTTGTTCAACTTTGTATGCTATTCTTTCATTCTCCTGGATGTCCTTTGCTCTGCTGATGCTTTTTAATTTGAAGCAATCCTATCTGTGAAATATTTCCATTATCTTCTGAGCATTGAGAACATTTTTAGAAAATCATTGCCTATGAACATATCTTCAGAGATTTTCTGTTTCCTTTAACAGTTTCAGAATCTCAGAATTTACATCAAGGTCTTTGGTCCATTTTGAATTGAGTTTTATGGGGTAAGAGACAGATATCCTATATCAATGGGTATGTGAACCTCAAGTTTCCCAACCAATCACTTGTCAAAAACACTACTTTTCTCTATATTTTTTGTTCTTCATTTCACATTAATTCTTGGATTCTAAACTCTAATACTTTGGTCTACATGTCTATTTTTATGCTAGTAGTATATGTTCATCAATACATGTAAGGATAAAGAAAATAGTGTACATATATACACACATACACTGCATGCATGTATACAATGGAATTCAAGTCTAATAAAAGGCAAAATATAATTATATTAACTTCAAGTGGAACTGGGGATTACATTAAATGAAATAAGCCAGATTCACATACACAAGTCTCATGTGTGTTCTCCTTATGAGGAAGATAGTGTGGGGAAAGGACATGAGAACAAAAGGAGGCCTACTAAGGACTTAGTGGAAAGGAAGAGGGATAACCAGAGGTAATGCAAGGGATACACTGTATGTATGTGTTTAAATGCCATCATCCCATTATTCTGTAAATCAGCATTCTAATAAAATTTCTTTTTCTTTTTTTAATTAATAATTTTATTTGTTTACATCTCAAATAATCTCCCACTTCCCTGTTACCCCTCCACAAACCCCCATCCCACATCTGTCCTCTCCTCCAATCCTTCAGCCAGCTCTGTCTGTCACTGGAGTCCTCAAGCTCAGTCTGATGGTTGGCTGTGAGCATCCACATCTGCATTGATCAGGTGCTGGCAGAACCTCCCAGGGAACAGCCATACCAGGTTCCTGTCAGCAAGCTCCTCTTGGCAGCAGCAAGAGTGTCATCAGGGTTTGGAGTTTGGTGTCTGCAGATAGGATAGATCCCCAGGTGGGACAGTCCCTGGATGGCCCTTCCTTCAGTCTGTGCTCCATTTTTTGGTCCCTGTACTTCTTTTGGACAGGAACAAAACTGGGTTAAAAACTTTGAGATAAATGAGTGGCCCCTGTGGGAAGCAGCTCTGCTCTCGCCATTACAAGGTGGCACTTGGCATAGGCATTGCTTGAGAGAAAAGACAACTCCATATATGGAGTTGTATGCACTGAGAGGTGTGGTTACCCGATCACCTTACCTTGTGTCATTGAGAGTGGCCAATTAGTAGTGACATCATGGCAATCACTGATTGGAACAAGGAAAAGGTTTTAAGGGGATGCACAGGGAGGAGAAGAGAGAGAGAGGATGTGCACTGTACAGGGATAGCTGAATAAACCACTTGAAGAAGAACACAGTTGCCTTTGCCTTATTCCGCGTGTAGGACATGGGTAGCTACAAGTGGTGCTGAAACCCGGGAACCACCGAAACCTCTCAGGATGGAATGTGTTCAGAACTTCTTTCGGCTTCAGGACAGTCGACTGGGTAAGTTCCCAGGTAAGTGGGACAAGTTAGATTCTCGGGTAGGAGACAAGATAAGTTCCCAGGTAAGTGGGACAAGTTAGGTTCTCAGGTAGGAGACAAGATAGGTTCCCGGTATTGGGACGAGTTGAAAGAGACAGTTGAAAGTGAAAGTTGAAAGTGAGAGTTGAAAGTGAGAGTTGAAAGCGAGAGTTGAAAATGACAGTTGAACGTGAAAGTTGAAAGCGAAAGTTGAAAATGAAAGTTGGTTCCCGGTTAGTGGGAGAAGTCAGGCTCTTGGAGGAGACAATAAAGCGCAAAAGTGAAACTAGCAGATAAAGTTCCGGGTTTTCGGATAAGTTTCTTATAAGATGGGAACTTCACAGAGTCACCCAATTTTTGTCATCCTAAGAGAGCTGTTAAAGGCAAAGGGGCTGGGGATAAAGTCCTCTACATTAGAAAATTTTTTACAAGAAATTGATAAAGTGGTCCCATGGTTTGCTGTTTCAGGTCACTCGACACTTAGAAGCTGGGATAAGCTTGGGAGGGATCTTGATCTTGTATGGGAGCAAGGAGAGTTATGTCAGAAGGAACTTAAAAAAGGATCCGAGGCGTTGAAGCAATTAAAAGAAGAGAGATTGGCAAAGTCAGAGGAATCAGAAGAAACAGATGAGGAGGGAGATGATACTGATACTGAGGAAGAGCTAGAAAAATTAGTAAGAAGGCTGGAGAAGGCAGAACTTAATGTGGAACCTTCTGCCCCAGGGCTGCCAAATTTGCTGCAGCCACCACCCTAAAAGGCTGTTTCAGAGCTCTCCTAGGAACAAGAGAAAATTCAGATGTGTTGAGTTTCTCTCTTCCACAGGAGAAATCCTTAGTTCTGCTTTCTTTGTTTATTGTCTTGTCCTTGGTGCACCAGTGTCCACATGTGTCAATTGTTGTTTGAATGATTGGTGATCTATGTTTTATGGTGTTCTATGTTTCAGGTTCAAAAGAAAAAATCGTTAAAACTGCTTGATCCAGACATTGATCTAGTTTACCTTGGTTTGAAAGGCAGTCTTAATATGCACAGCAGAGGTTGATAAGTTACCCTACACCTGTAGCCAAGAGAGAGTCGAGTTTAGCTGGAAAAACCTTTCCAGGAACTGATTGTCAACATAAGCTGCTTTTAAAAGGCCCAGCAGCTTTTTGGCTTCTATGATAAAGAAGAGTTGTCTTTCTTAGAAAAATCTCAGTGACAAGGTGCTTTTCTCTTGAAATTATAGCTAGAAAGACAAGAAAATTTTGTTTGGTCTAAATATGAACATTTGTAGGGAAATAGGAGGACCTTTAATGCAGGGCTAGCCGCTGCTGTGATGCAAATGACTCACGGTACTGGTGCAGCAAATAATAATGTGTGCTTTAAGTGCAGGCAACCAGGACACCTGAAGAGTCAATGCCCACAGCTACAGGGTAATCAGGATCAAAGAAGCTGAACTCCAGGTTTATACCCAAAGTGCAAAAAGGGAAGTCATTTGGAGGCACCATCAGCTATGACCCTGTTTAGGACACGCAGGGATTTTGGTATTACTGCCGCCATCCTGACACCTATTGCAGTGTCAGCTACTGCTGCTACTGCAGCAGGCCAATGCGGCTACAGCCCTGGATACACAGAGGCAGATTAATTCTCAATTGAGAGCCGGCATTATGCTGGTGAATCAAAGAGTGGATCTAGTCCAGGAGCAAGTAGACATGCTCATGGAATTAGCTCAGTTGGGCTGTCAGTGGAAGTATACAGGTCTTTGTGTGACATCTGTAAGATATGAAAATGCAAGTCAAGCAGCTCATTGGTCTAGAAATTTATCTCAGTATTTTACAGGAAATTGGATGGAAGATTTCGATGGCTCGATGCAGAAGCTGCGGCTAGCCATAGTGCACGTGAATTCCACCCGTGTTGACCTGTCTGTTGCTGAGGGCCTGGCCTCCTGGATCCGATCTGCAATAAACCACCTAAAAGAATGGGTGGGAATTGCAGCCCTTAGCTTTTTGCCTTGTTTTTGTCAGTTGTCTAGCACTATGGTCCATTCTGAAGATGCATATGGAATAGCTCAACACTAATGCCATGATTGTTCAAGCATTTACTGCTCTTAAAGGAGGCCAGTCCCTGCAAATCTGGCTAAGCTATTTGAAGAGCTCTGAGTTGTAACATGCAGCAGAATGTAGGGCATAGCACTGCAGAGGGCACTGTACACCCTCAGACATATGTCTGACTGCATACAGGTTTTGCCCTAGTTCCTGTCCCCTGGAAAACAGCATCGGGTTGGGTCGCCCATGGTAACCATACTATAGACGGCAGGTGGTGAAAATGGGGTTGACAATCTCCCTTCAAATACAGGGGGTCAGACCTCTATGTCCTTCTGCTTGTATAAAACAAAAAAGGGGAGCTGTGGGAAACAGCTCCGCTCTCGCCATTACAAGGTGGCACTTGGCATAGGCATTGCTTGAGAGAAAAGACAACTCCATATATGGAGTTGTATGCGCTGAGAGGTGTGGTTATCTGATCGCCTTACCTCGTGTCATTGAGAGTGGCCAATTAGTAGTGAGATCGTGGCAATTGCTGATTGGAACAAGGAAAAGGTTTTAAGGGGATGCACGGGGAGGAGAAGAGAGAGAGAGGAAGCATGCTGTACAGGGATAGCTGAATAAACTGCTTGAAGAAGAACACGGTTGCCTTATTCCGCGGGTAGGATGTAGATAGTGACAGGCCCCATCTCTCAACTGAGGGCTGTGTTGATCTACTGGACTTGGTCTCTAAAGGTTTAATCTCCCCTTTACTGTGCATTTCAGCTAAAGTCTCACTGGGTCCTGGGAGCCTCTTGCTTCCCTGTCATCTGAGACCCTCCAGTGGCTACCCCCAGTTCCTCATCCCCTGCTGCTATCTATTTTTATTTAATTTCTTAACCCTCTGTACCTCTCTCCTGTCTCTTCCACTACCTCATACTGCCCCCCTTTTCCCTCTCCCCCCTCTCTCCCTCCCAGTCCTGCCTCCCTCCACTTCCTGTGATTGTCCTGTTCCTTCTTTAATGCAGAACTGAAGCATCCACACCCTGGTCTTCCTTCCTTCTAAGTTCCATATAGTCTATTGGTTGTATCATGGGCATTCTGAGCTTTTGGGCTAATACCCACTTAACAGTGAGTACATACTATGTGTGTTCTTTTGTGACTGGGTTACCTAACTCAGGATGATATTTTCCAGTTCCATCCATTTGTCTAAGAATTTCATTGTATTTAATAGCTGAGTAGTACTCCATTGTGTAAACATATCACATTTTCTGTATCCATTCTTCAGTTGAGGGGAAGGACTGAAGGAGGTGAAGGGGTTTGCAACCCCATAGGAAGAACAACAATATCAACCAACCAAACCCCCCAAAACTCCCATGGCTCCAGCTGCGTATCTAGCAGAGGAGGGCCTTATCTGGCACAGATGGAAGGGGAGGCCCTTGGTCCTATGAAGGCTCATTGTCTCAGTGTAGGGGAATGCTAGAGCAGTGAGGCAGGAGTGGGTAGGCCAACACTCTGGTAGAAGCAGGGGTAAGGGGCTATGGGGCTTGTGGAAGGGAGACCATGAAGGGGAACAACACTTGAAATGTAAATAAATAAAATAAACAATTAAAAAGAGAGGTGACTGTAGAGTGAAAAATTATAAAGGCCATTTTATGAAATATGTGTAGATTTTTTGCCTTACAGAACTCGGAACTGAAAATAAGATTTCAGGCCTTCACATTCCAGGTGAAGGACACTTGCTGGATTACATTCCTCAAGCCTTGCCCAAGACAGGAAGACATTCCTGATTACAGATAAAGATGCTACCACCTAGGTGGGGCCATAGCCCTATAGCCGAAAAAAGTAAAGATAGTAATCTGAAATGGCAGGATAGGGCACAATGGCATGGTAAAAACGACATTTTTGAGAAGAATGCAGGGCGATTTCCACATGACACTAATCATTTAGAGCGAATACCTCTGAATTGTTCCACTGTTTTCATGTTTTGTATCTTTAACAACCCCTCACCCCCTTCCTACTTCCCTGGTTTGTGGTTTTTCCCTTTAAAACCCTCCAAGGACTGGCCGAGGGGGTCGGACTTTGACTCCAGCGCGAGTACCTGGTCAGACTGCTGGCTGCCAGCTCTTTCCCTAATAAACCTCTGCTGATTGCATCCAGGTATGGTTTCTTGTGATCTTTGGGTGGCCGCAATGTCCTGAGGCTTGAGGAAGGGTCTCTAGAGTTTGGAGCTCTTCATGACAATTTTAAAAATGAAACTCAAGTTCTAACCTCTTATTAACAAAAATTGCATATTTTAAGGAATATAGTAAAGACAAGTATCATGAGAATGAAGTAAGCATTGCTCTGTTGAGAGGGCCTAAACTATTGATTTGAATGGTGGCTTGTCAAATTAGAAGGGCAAATCAAAAATAAGGAAAAAAGTGACTTTGAGAACTTCAGATAAATTCCTTGGAGCTTCACAGAAAAACAAAATAGGTTCTAGAAAACAAGTGAGAATTGCTTTTAATATGCTCTATACTAGATGGTAGTAATCAATGAAATGGTGCTTTTTATGTCCTTGGTGAAAGTGATTTAACCACACATCTCTATGCCCAAGTTCATTAACTTTGGATTTGAGTTAATTGTGTCATAATTCACCAAATATCAATGGCTTTAAAAGGTTCAAAGTACCTTTTTTAGTGGCTATGGTATTCATATCCTAGCCTTTTTATTTTTTTTTTTATTTTCTTGTTCTTCTGTGTATGTTTAACTGTATATTGTAAGATGATCAAAGTCATGCTGTAGGTGGCAAGCCTCAAGAAGGCATGACAAAGAAAAGGACAAATTATTCATGTGAGGTACATCTTCTGGACAATTTTTAAAAGTACTGAGCATTAGTTTGATTTGCTCTGCCTCACTATTCTTAGCTAATGGCACACATGCATTGGTTTGCCTTATTATAGCCTCCTTGAGCTCAACTTGAGATAACATCACCATTGAGAGAAATTCACCCAAGAACTGCTCATGAGGTTCCTGTGGCAACTTGACACTTCTGCAGCCTCACCTCAGGCCAATTGGTGAGCATGGCTGTTCCTTGAGGATTTAACTACTGTTGCTGGTTCATGCCTGGTTTCTGCCTGCCAAGATGACTAGACTGTAGCTGCATGTACATGTGTGGTATCTGCCTGCCTAGAGGATGGTCTGCAGCTACTGAGTCGCATTTGGTGTTTGCTACAGAACTGAACTGCTGAGAAAGAAGATCAAGCTCACCCACAAAGAACTATTGCTGAATAGGTCCACTTTCCCCATATCCTAATAACGTTTCTCTTCCACCACCTCTGCTGTGTGGTCGGCTAGAGGAAAGGTTGAACCCTTATTAAAAGTAGGTTGCAAAAAAATTATGCCTACAAAGAGTGAGTATAGATATACTAAAACAGTTAATTTTAACTTTTTTTCTATATTTATTTATTTATTTTTATTGGATATTCTGTCTACACTCCAGATGCCATTCCCTTACCCCATTCCCCCCCCCCCAGGAGCACCTCATCCCATCCCCCCTCCTCCTGCTTCCATGAGGATGTGCCCCCACCCTTGAATTCCCCCACACTCAGTGCCCAACCTTCATGGGACCAAGGATCTCCTTTCCCTGCTTCACCAGACAAGGCCATCCTCCCCTACATATACAGCTGGAGCCATGGGTCCCTCCCTATGTGCTCCTAGGCTGGTGGTTTAGACCCTGGGAGCTCTGGTTGGTTGGTATTGTTGCTCTCTTCATGGGGCCACAAACCCTTTCAGGTCCTTCAGCTCCTTCTCTCTAACTCCTCCATTGGGAAACCCCTGATCAGTTCAATGGTTAGCTGTGAGCATCTACCTCTGAATATATCAGACTCTGGCAGACCTCTAATGAGACAGCCACATCAGGCTCCTGTCAGCATGCACTTCCTGACATCCACATCAGTGTCTACATTTGGTGACTGCAACATGGGATGGATCCAGGTGGAACAGTCTCCACACGGCCCCTCCTTCAGTTTCTGTCCCATACTTTGTCTCCATATTTGCTTCTTGAGCATTTTGTTAGTCCTTCTAAGAAGGACTAAAGCACCCACACTTGGTCTTCCTTCTTCATGAGCTTCATGTGAATCTTGTGTATTGTGAGCTTCTGGGCCAATATCCAATTATCAGACCTAGCAAGTCTGCTCCTGTGAAGATGCCATATCCTGAACCTTCCTAGAGCAACAGGTAAGAACCCTTCCCCACAACCCTAAGCCCCAGAGCTGCAACCCACCCAAACCCTGCCCCTCCAGAATACCATTCCCTTTCCACCCCTTGCTTGGTTCTTTTGGCTGGGGCAGACACCTAGCGGGTCTGCTCCTGTGAAGACACCATATCCTGAACCATCTTAGAGCAGTGGTAGAACCACAGTATTCACAGCAGCTGAGGAACCACTGTACTCAGCAGTGGAGGAACTAATTTTAACTTTTAAAAGGGATTTTTACATGTTTAGATTTCAAGATCTACAGTAGAGGTCCAGAGAAATCAGTGGAGATAGAACAAAGAAAATGGAATACCTCAGAATGAATGGTTTGAGAAAAAAATGAATCTTCTTTGAATATCATGTCCTTGAATTCTCAGTATATGAGCAATACTAAATAGCGTCAGTGGATTATATATGTATGTATCTGTATAACAAGGATAAAGCAGAGGACATGAATTTGACATGAGGAGGGGAAGGTATAAATAGGAAGAATTGGAGAAAAAGAATGAAAATGACAGACATACAGTTCTTATGTAAAAAAGTTATTTGAAGTGAAGCAAAGAAAGAGAAGAAATAGCAGAGGAATAAAGAAACAAAGGGAGAAAGTATATCTGAAAGTCTCAGAAAGTAAAAATAGAAAATATAGACAGTTGTTATTCCAGTAGAAATCTAATTAGGGGTAATTTTAAATGTAAAAAGAGAAAAGTTGTGGTTATTCGTTTGCTTGTTTGCTTTAAAATTGTCTTTTATTTTTTGCTTAATGTACTATTGAGTAAATTAACCTGAATGCAATGTTATACACAAAGAAAAAATGTTATTAAGACATTGCTGCTGTACATTTTACCTGTCATCTGTTTTCAAGGACCATTCTTCTTGGGAGAATTGTTTATTTTGTATGTGTATGATGAGCTGGGAAAAATATCCCAGGGCTAAATAATTTTACTTGAGGAGGAAAAAGAATGACTATCAGATTCTGTGGGTGAGTGTTTGTGGATCTGTAGAGTGTGTAAATAAGTGAGTAAAGGGCCAGAGTTTAATGTAGACAGTAAAAATAAGAGAATTTTGAGGAAAGAGGAAATTGTTGAAAGAGGACTAAGTTTTGTGTTTGAATATTCATCAAATTAACTACTGGATCTCCTCAGAGAGCATTCAATAAAGCCAGAAAAGCAACAAAAGACTTGTAATATAATGGGAACCCTGACACACCATCATCACCCTAAATTCTGAAGTTTACATCAGGGTCCATTCTTTCCACAGCTATTCTTCATGATTCTTACAATCAAAACTACTAGTAACTTTGAGAATGAGAAGTCCAATAATAATACATTTGTTCCTAATTTATACATTCTGAATTAGCATATTTTTCCACTGCTTCCTGATTCAGTTGAGATTACTTCTCATAGTCTCAGTTATGTTATACAGAAAAAAAGGGGTAGAATGCTATCTAGTACAGAAAGTCATTTTACACTCGGCTACATTTACTTCTAGTTAGCACAGTGCTTGACACATAATACATGTAGGTAGTTTTATTATTATTTCCAATGCCACTTCAGTGCTACAGGGTCCAACATCAAAACTTACATAAGCAAAAGAATGAGTAACAAAGAGAGTTTGAGTAAGTATTTGTTACTGGGGAGTCTTCTGACTGATTGTAAGGAGGAATAGATGAGCTTAAAATAGGAAGTCCACTTTAAGACTGATATTCCTATTTGTGGACAGGAATGGTTTGAGTATTCCCTACAGAAAATGAGTTCAAAAGATTAGTAACTTTAGGATGTACTCAGTTGGTGATGTGAAAGGTACAGTAGTTTTGGGGTCTTTTTGTTTGTTTATTCAAAGTTGTTTTATTTAGTTGTTTTCAAATGGAACCTAATGTATTTTTCATCTTTGTATCACATAGATTTAATTTTTACTAAATTGAAATGCTTATTGTTGGAACTTTGTAGGGCTTTTCAGTTCCCCATTTACTGTATCTAGACCTAGAAATGCCTTGATTACTCACCTAGATACAACATTTTACCCCATCAAGTTTGACCCTAAAGTAAGCCTTGAACATCCCAGTTAAAAATCAAGATGTTGCTTGAAGCACTAAAATAAATTATCCTTGGTCTAATCCCACTTTCCTTAAGCACTCATATAAAGGCCATATGCTGATCCTTCCTGGCTGCACACATAAGTAAACAGCATCCCTTTTTTTTTTCTGGAATCCAGTTCAGGGAAGTGCTGCAGAAATGCAGAAGCTGTCATAATACATGGTTTGGATACACAACTTTGGCCTTTTGGCTTTCCTTTTTACAATTCTAACAGATCTTATCTCAGGATAGCTTAGGTTATGGTTGTAGTTTTGTGTGTGACTCCTGCTGCAGATTTTGGGGCTGGGGGTGGTGGGGAAAGACAGCCTTTTATTATTCCTAGGTAGATTTTTCCTACATTTCCTGGACTCTATTTCGTGCTTGCTTGGCACTATGTCTTTCAAATGGAGAGATATTTCCTTATTCCTTTTTGTACCTTCAGAAGCTAGCTCAGTGTCATACACATATTTGGCACTTAATCCACTATTAAATGAAGGGATGAATTATACAGAATACCAGATTTGGATCAATGAAGGATGCCATAGAAAATAAAAGGAGTTATTCACTGTTTTTGGCATGTAGTATCAGGTATATACAGCGACACCCACACAGATTGATTGCTACATTATGTCCTCCAGATTAGTCATTTCAGGTGAGGACATTAGCTTGCCTATTTTTCAACATAACTATGAAGAAACAAAAGAAAGAACCCATAATATTTTTGTAAGTTAAAGCACTTAAAAGCTATTCAAAATATCTGTGAATGTGGACATTGACCACTCTCCACTCATTAGGTACAAATGCTCTATTTCTTTCATGTATATGAACATGCATCTTGAGAAGGAAATGGAGAGGATTTCTCTTTCTGTGTGGACTTTTCTTTGAACTGCTTCCTGTTTCTGTAAGATCAGGAATTCCTCTATGGCTGGCCCCACTGACAAGTCAGAAGATACCTGAAAGTTATTGAGAGTAATATGTCTTTTTTTTTTTTTCTGTTTACAGAGAATGGACAAGTATTTGAATTCCTTACTTAAGTAACACGTGGAGCTGCTGGAAAGATAACACCTGAAGGAATATATCATAGGAGACGTGGCACACAAGCAAAGACAAAAGAGGGAGATATTCTGATGCTGCAGGTAAGCATCACTGATCTAGAAAATTCACAGCTTTGAGATCCTGGTTAATTGTGCATTAGCAACAGTTTAAAGGCCTTTTGCTTCTGTTTAAGTAAGCATTGTAAGTTATCTGCTTTTCAAATTACTTTAGAAGCAAACTCAAATAGGGAGCATCATCATAGCTTGGGTCTAAGGCAGCACATTAGCTTTGCCATTGCCCTGCTGATTTAATTGACCCAGTAAGCATGCTTGAGGTGTTTGGGATTGTAATTAAAGTTGCGGTGCCTGGAAAATCCTCCGTATGTTATTATATAGTTTTTTTTTTTTTTAAACAAACTATCCTAGTTCGTTCTCTCTCTCTCTCTCTCTCTCTCTCTCTCTCTCTCTCTCTCTCTCTCTTTCTCTCTTTCTGTCTGTCTCTCTCTGTGTCACACACACACACACACACACACACACACAAAACTTGTGGGGCTAATTAGAGCCTAATTAAAGTTACTTGTTTCTATTTTAAAATCTGCCCACTGAGAGAGCCTCAAGGCAGGAGGGAACATATTTTTAAAGTGACAGTTCTAAAAATGCTTGCCACTCTGGTCCCTGAGCTGCATTGCTCTGATTCATGCATTGATTTATTTCCAATGAAAATGAAGGTCTACCTCCCCCCTTTCCCCTTGTCTTTCTTTCTGCACCACTCTCAGTCTATTCAGCTTTAGCTGGGTAAAAGAATTTGTTTGATGAACAAACAAGCCTTCTTTGTTATGCATCTTCCAGCTGGAGAGGCTGACCCTTGCATTCAGACAGGAAGTAGCCCAGGAAAATGCTCCTGACAAAATCAGGGCCAAGAAGCACAGGAATTAGTACAATATTGAATCCACAAAGAAAAAAGGCATAATGTCTGTGGAGAACTGACTATATCTAGATATCTCTGGGTGCTTTGAACATGATATTACTTCAGTGTAAAGGATAAACTGATAGCATATGTATCTTGTATTTCAGATTGTACAAATAAGAAAGCAAGAAGCAAAGGCATGTCAAATTATGTCCCTGAGTTTCAGCCTCTTTCCCTTGAGCATTTTTCTCTGTAAAATGGAAATGATATTACTTAGGCTGCCATTTACCCGAGTTGGGAGGTATATACAGATGAGGGATCATAAAGCTTTTTACAAAGTGTAATCCTACTTTCATTGATTGGTCTCAGAAGAGATGTGTTCCTTTTTTAAAATATATTTAATTATACCCTTTATGCGAGAGCCAGCTAAAAACACTGGGCTCAACCCATTTCCTGAGTACTTTTTTTTATATGAGAACATTCTGTTGTTGCATGTTACTAAAATAAGGTTAGAACTGAAGTGAGCCAATATTATTGCAGCTTCTATGTTAATCTTTTTCTGGCTCCTCCTTTTCTGTAACCTTACTTTTATATGTGTGTGATATACACCTGTGTATGTGTACATGCATGTACACATATGCCTATGAGAGTATGCACACATATGTGCACTTGCAGGAGGCCAGAGGTCAGCATAGGTTGACTGTCTTATGTTCCACATTATTATTTGAGATAAGGTCTCTCATTAACCCTGAACTTTACCAATATTGCTAGACAACAAACCCTAAGGATTCTCTTATCTTTGGATCACCAGTTCTAGAATTGCAGGTGCATACAGATGAGCTTGACATTTTTTCATGGGTGTTAGGAATCTGAACATAGATCTTTAGACATACATAGCAAACACCTGAGACCAAGCCATCTCCCCAGCACCTTGTGAAGTACTCACAACTTAAGCAAGATGTGGTGATTTAATAAGAATTTCTCTAATAGGCACATGTATTTATTTGAATGCTTGGTGCCCAGCTGGTGTTTACAGAGTTGTCTTTGTTATTTCTCTACTGTCATGATAAAACACCATGACCAAAACAATGTACATAGAATAAAGTGTTTAATTTGTAGTTTATAGTTTCAGAGAGTTAGACTCCACTACTGTTATGGCAGAGAGCATGGCAATGGCAGGCAGGCATGAGGCTGGAGCAGTAGCTGAGAGCTCACATCTTAAGAGACAATCATGAGGAGAGAGATCTAACTACGAATGGTGCTGGCTTTTAAAACATCAAAACCTGACTCCAAGAAGGCCATACCTCTTAATCCTTCTCAACTGGGGATGAAGTACTCAAAACTATGAGCATTCACATTCAAATCACCAAAGAAGGTTATGGAACTTTTGAGCTATAGAGCCTTGCTGCAGGGAGTACATCACTGAAACCACCTTTGAGGGAGGGTTCATAGGATCATCCCAACTCAGGGCTTGGATAATGGTAAAGCAAGAGGTATTTAGGACATAAAATCTATGGGAGGTCTCATTCTTAGTGTTGTACAAGTGCAGAAATGGCATCTGGAAATCAATCCCTCTTTAAATTCTGTTCCCTTTGTATGCTACTTAAATTACAAACCTTATCCATGACACACATTCTTGTATTGTGAAACTATAGATACCACATACATTTTAAAGCATATTTGCAAACATTTTCTGAAGGTCTACTGCTCCTCATCACAGTCTCTGACTATGGCCTTATTTAAATTTAAATATTTATTCCTTATGTAAACTATGCCAGTTTTATATAGTATATACCACCCTAGTACAGAATCTAGATTATAAACAAAATAAAAATAGTTACTTACAATTTATTGATTGCATAGTGAAAGTCAGATCTGCAATTAGCAACCTTGCATATATCATTTCTAATCACCACAACATCTCTTTCTTAATTAAGGAACTGATACTTAGAGAGGTTTAATTCAGGTCAAAAAGTCCACATTCTTTTTAGCTTTCAAGAAATTGTTTGATTGACTGTAGCAGAAAGAAGTTGTATAAAATTTCCACTGTCTTTGTTAATTTGTGCATTTATGTAGAGTGTTTAGGAGAAAAAAACAGGAGGCATATCATATGCCCTTTTCTGTCCTCTTCAGGCACTAAAATGTATGTGGTATACATACATACATACATACATACATACATACATGCATATAGTCTTTCATACACACATTTATATAACAAAATGACCAATCCATTTCACAAAAAATACTATCAGATATAAAACCATATATATCATTTCATAAACAGTGATAGTGGGTGACCTCAATATCTTACTTTTAATTTTCCACTGGACATGTGAGGAAATAACAAAGAATTAGAATCAAATGATATTATAAGTCAAATAGACCTAACAGATATTTGCAGAACACTTAACTAAATAATATGCATTCTTCTCAGTAGCCTATGGAACTTTCTCCAAAATCCACCACATATTAAAAGAACACAAGTATAAAATATATAGAAAAATTAAAATAGTTTCTTATGTTTTATCTGACATATATCTAACTTTATAAATTTTCCTGAGAACTTTTCCATATATAGCACCTTTCCCCTCTAGGCTAGACTATTGTCTTCTGATGGATTCTAGGAGAGGGACTGTCATTATCTTCAGTTAAGCCTCCACACATGAACCCACCAAGCTCTAGGTGACAGTTCCAAAGCTACAGACAGAATCACAATCTTAGTTAAACTCAGTGGATCACAAAACACAACAATAACTCATGAATATGAAAAATGATCTGTAGGGAGGAGAGAATTAAGAGAAGGTGAGGTGTGAGAGCCATTAAGATAAATTATATACATATAAAATGTATTGAAAACTTTTAATTTATTATTTTATTTAAAACCAATTTTATATAATATATTTGATATTATTTTCCCTCCAAGATACTCTCTTTATACCCACCCCCACTTACATGGTTTAATTTTCTCAAAGAAAGAGAAAAGCAAAAATAATAACAAACTGGAGAGGTAGAGGAAGAGAGAGATTGTGACAGAGAGAGATAGGGAGACAGACAGAGAGTGACAGAAAGACAGAGAAGAAATACCAATGATAATCCACTGAGAAAATTGAAGTTTCCTTCCCAGACAGTGTAAACTGCAAATATAATTAGGGGTGGGACATCATGCCCATTTTTACTTTCATTTCTTAGTGCTGGGATTTGTATGGTTTGAACCTGTGCAAGTATTGTGTGCTTGCTGTCACAGTTACTGTGAGTTCATAAGGGTATCAGTCCTATTGTGTCTGGCAGATTCTGATTCCTTGGAGTCATTCATGACCTCTGTCTCTTATAATCTATTCATCTCCTCCACAAAAAGGATTCCTCAATCCTGAGGGTAGGGGTTTAATGAAGACATCCTATTTAGTATTGAGTGCCCAAATGAAAATATAAACTATAATGGTTGGGCATTCCAAGTAAGTGGACTTGTGTATGTTTTCACTACTATTGTAGTGGCAAACTTGGGAATTGCATAGTATTTCATTTTACTTACAAATTTTGTGAATTTTACAATTTTACTTACAAATTTTGTGAATATTTTTTATATAATTATTTCAAGAAGACAGTAAAATATGAGATTCATGAGATGAAGAATTGGTATCAAGACATTTTATTAGGATATAAGGTTAATTCTTTTTTGCACATTAGTTTCTTTTTTAAAGAAGGTGTTCATTTTCTTTGGGGTTCTGGATTTCTAAGACAGTCTTAAGACTAGATTGCTTCCCTTTGTTTCTAAGATCAGTATAGAATTCTCAATCATTATGTAGGTGAAACTTGAAGATATAGACAGTGGCTATGGGACAGTCACTTCTGACACTATCATGCCTGATGTATACTCCTGTGTATCAGATTAGAACTTCATAATCCTGCTGACATTGAGGGGGTAAGTAACTATGTTGAACAAAGTCCAACGTGGTTTTTAGAGATTGAGACTGGCTGACAATACTAGGTACCTGGTTTCTAGTGCAATGGAAGCTCCATCGAATCTATGAGGGTGACACTAGTGAAGACTCCTAGTAGTGGGGGATACAGAGACTGAAACAGCCATCTGCTGTAACCAAACAATGCCTCAAGTAGAGGGAATGGGACATTAACCAGCCACAGAACCTCTCACGTTCACATTGTCATGTTGTAGGATGTACTGGGACCAGAGACTAGCATAATCATCATCAGAGAGACAGAGAAAACTTCATCAAATAACAAATGAGAGCAGATGCAGAGTGTAAGTCTAACCTAAGTCCTTTGCATATCTTATGGCCAAGTAGCTTAAATTTCTTGTGGAAATCCTAGCTGTGAGACTGGGAGCCGGGGGCTGTTCCTTATTCTTTTGCCTACATGTGACACTCTTTTCCGCTCATTGGGTTGCCTAGTCCAGCCTTGATGTGATGCTATGTGCCTGATCTTATTGTATGTTGTTAGGCCTTAATTTGTTGATGTCCCTGGGGAGGGCTGCTCTTTTCTGACAACAGATTGAGGGAGGGGGTAGATCTGTGAAAAGGGAAGAGGATGGAAAAAAGGGAGATTGGGGGGGAGAAGGGAGGTGAAACTGCAGTAGGCATGTAATATATGAGAGAATAATCAATAAAAAGAAAGAAAAAACAAGGCATCTAAGTCCTAGAATTGTTTTGAGGTGAAATACACCAATAGTCACTAAGGAAATTACAATCCCAGGACAATATTTTATTTGAACTTGTTGAAATTAGGGGCAGAGACACACATAGTATCATATATGACTCACAGAAACTATGAACATGTTTATGTTTTCTCTACTCTGTGCTGTTTGTGACCCTTGTTTACTACCAACAAAAAACTCACACAGATTTGGGCGTTTAGAAATAGGTTATTGACATGTGACAACCACAAACTGTGGGAAGAGATTTGGACTAAACAATGTAAAATGTCAGAAACAATGTTGAGAAAAAGAAACAATATTAACAGATGCTGGGAGAAGGATGAAACAGTTATTGAGATTTATTGTGTATTTTATAGTTATCCCATTCCTAAGTTTAGATTAGCATTTCTTAACCTGTCTGTCATTACCACTTTTGAAATCCTTTATCTCCAAAAATATTTACAATTTATAACAGTAGCAAAATTACAGTTATGAAGTAGCAACAAAAATAATTTTATGGTTTGGGGTCACCACAACACAAGGAACTGTACTAAAGTGTCAGAGTATTCAAAGAGTTGAAAACCACTGGTTCAGACCAACTATGGACCAAACTAAGTACAAGGCCTTGAAAACACACAATTAAATGGAAGCTCAGAGCATGGACATATTGCTGGCTCTAAGAACATATCTTTGTGGCTTTTTAATTCTAGCAAAAAGTTTCACCCATTGAAGATAACTGAGTTTATAATGACAATAAATAATGAATGTCCTCTGACTTTCCAATATACCACAGAATATGATTAAGTGTATTTTTCTACATTTAATATATTAGCCTTTATGTAGAGAAGTAAGACAACAAAGATCAAGCAAATACAAATTGGAAAAGAAGAAGTCAAAGTGTCACTCTTCTCAGATGATATCATAATATAAACAAGTGATGCCAAAAAAGTCTATCAGGCAATTCCTATGGCTAATAAACATATTCAACAAAACAGCTGGATACAAATTTAACTCATAAAAGTCAGTAGCACTCTTACATACATATGACAAGCTGCAACAAATTCGTAATAAGTGTTTCACAATAGGCTGAAATAATATAAAATATCTTGTGTTATAACTCTAACAGAGCAAGTGAACGACCTGTTTGAAGAACGAAATGGGTCAATAGGATTAACAGAGTAAAAATGACCATCTTAGAAAAAGCAGTCTACGGATTCGGTGTAGTTCCCATCAAAATTCCAGTACAATTCTTGACAGATTATGAAAGGTAAATTCTCAGCTTCATATGGAAAACCAAACCAAAACAAAACAAAAACAGGAGAGTTAAAATTATCCTGAAAAATAAAAGAACTGCTAGGGAGAGAGCTCAAAAGCTGAGAAACACTTAGAGAAAAATGTTCAACATCCTTAGCCATCAGAAAAAAATGCAAATTAAAAGTATTTTGCAATTCCATCTTAGAATGGGTAAGATCAATAACACAAGTGACAGCTCATACTGGTGAGAATATGGAGCAAGGGGAACACTCCTCCACTGCTGATCAGAGTACAAAATCGTATAACCAGTTTGGAAATCAGTATGGTAGATCCTTAGAAAAGTGGAAATTTATCTACATCAAGATTCAGCTATACCACTCTCAGGTATGCATGCAAAGGACACTTCATCCTACTATGAGTACACTTGATTAATCATGTGTGTTGTTGATTTATTCATAATACAGAGAAATTGGAAACAACCTCTAAATGTCCCTTAAGAGAAAATGGATAAAGAAAATCTGGTACATTTACACAGTGGAGTATTACTCAGCTCTTAAAAATAAACATCATGAAATTTTGCAGGCAAATAGATTGAACTAGAAAAAACAAAAACAACCATCCTCAGTGAGGTAACACAGACCCAGAAAGATAAATATGGTATATATTTGCTTTTATGTAGGTATTAGCTATTAAATAAATGATATACAAGCTACAGTTCAAAGATCCAGAGATGTTAGGTAGAGAGAAAGAGACTGGGTTAGGGCACATAGTTCTTTCTGGGAATGGAAATAGAATAAATTTTATGGGTAGACAGGGCAAAGGGGAGGGATGAATGAATGAATCAGGGAGGAGGTGATGAAAAATGGGGTTGAGGGAGAGAATGTGTGGAGAAACAGCTTGAACTTGAGGCATTGAAACCAAGTTCAGTGGAAACTTTCTAAAATATAAGGAGATCTAATGAAGTCTTTCTAAATGACAAAGACAGAATAACAACTGGCCATCTCTTGTTATCAAGTGAAGCTTCCAGTACTAGAACTGGGTTAAGTCCTATTAAGTTGTCCCAAGGAATCCAATAGAAATCCCTAAACATTCCAGTATGTTACCAAGGCAGTGGATTGTTCTCCACAAACTGAAAGCAACGCCCCATTGCTAAAGACAACACCCGCACTACTCACTGAACATGAAGAAGTTGAGCTGGTGCCTACATAAACTTTCACCCCTTTTTCTAGTGTCTTTGGTATAGGAAGGTACTCTGCAGGCTACTAAAATAGAAATGTAAACAGCAATTTAGTCACCAAACCTTTGTTCTAGAGATCTGTCCTACCTATAAAATATGTTGGGGCATTGGTGGCACAAAGCTTGTGGGAATAACCAACAAATATCCAATTTTACTTAAGGCTCATTCCACAAGACACTGCTTGCATAATCAGGGACTAGATACTAGATAACTACCAGACATGTTAAAACCAAATACTACTGGTATAAAAAGAAAGTAACAATTAAATGACTCCTAATGATATTCTGCTATACTTGTATAGATCAATGAATAAGTTTAGTGATCGTCAGAGAAGTTTCTCCCATTGGCAGAAGGGAACAAATACAAAGACTCAAAGGAGAGAGAGAGAGAGAGAGAGAGAGAGAGAGAGAGAGAGAGAGAGAGAGAGAGAGAGAGAGAGAGAGAGAGAGACCGGGAAAATACAGGGCTCTAAATTCGATGTTGCCATCAAATTCCACCACTCAGCACTCAGCTCAGGGAACTCCATAGAAGAGGAAGTGGAAAGAGAGTAAGCCAGAGGGGATGAAGGACACCAAGAAAACAAACTCCTCTAAATCAACTGAACAATGCTCCCATGAACTCACAGAGACAAGAACAACAGGCATAGGGCGGCCTGCACATCTTTGTACCATGACCTCTGCATATCTAATATAGCCTTCAGCTTAGTATTTTTAACAGACTCCTGAGTGTGTAACTGAGTGGGTCTTTGATTCTTGTGCCTTCTCTTGGGCTCTTTCCCTTCTGTTGGTTTGCCTTGTTCAACTGCATTGTAATTGTAATGCTTTTTGTTTTATCCTGTTAATAAAGCATGTTTTGTTATCTCTTTTTGTATTGGCTATTTTATTTATTTACATTTCAAATGTTGTCCCTCTTCCTGGTTGCCTCTCTGCAAATATCCAATCTCATCCTCCATCCTCAATAAGAGACAGAAAGGGAGTGGATCCTGATGCAAGTGAGGGGTATGGGGAGGAACTGAGAGGAGTAGAGGGAGGAAAATTTAAAATCAAGGTATATTTGTTTTTGTTTTAAAATTTACTTCTATTTTATTAAGTATAGAATAATATGTTCAGAAGAAGTTTATGATAATCAGGAATATAAATAACATAATATGAAGGTTTATGCTTTATTTCTCTGAAACTAGATTATGAGAGCAGTTTTTTTTTAAAAAAAATATAACTGCTTTGATGTAAAATGGCTAAATGGGATTAGTATCCAAGTTGGGTATAAGACAATAGAATAGTTCATTTTTTTTTGTTTCTGAAGACATTTATAAGCTTGCTTGACTAGCAGATTAGGCAGTTCTCTGCTACATTTATAGCTGGAGCCATGGATCTCTCCATGTGTACACTTTGGTTGGCGGTTTAGTCCCTGAGGGCTCTAGGGGGTCCAGTTAGTTGATATGGCTGTTCTTCCTATGTGGTTGCAATCCTCTTCAGTCCCTTCAGTCCTTCTAACTCTTCCATTGTGGTACCCAGGCTCATTCTGATGATTGGGTGTGAATATCTGCATCTGTATTAGTCAGGTGCTGGCAAAGCCTCTAAGAGGACCATTAAGCCATGCTTCTGTCAGCAAGTGCTTAAGGCATCAGCAATAGTGTCTGGGTTTGGTGTCTGCAGATAGGATGGATCCCAAGGTGGAGTGGTCTCTGGATGGCATTTCCTTCAGTCTCTGTTCCATTTTTTGTCCCTGCATTTCCTTTAGACAGGAACAATTTGAGAAAAGAGTCCAGCTTTAATAAAAACTGAAAATGATAGCATTTTCTTCCTTTGTTTTGGAGATAACATAATTACATCATTTTGCCCTTTCCCTTTTCCGTTTCCTCTCTCCAAATCCTCCCATGTATATAGCACACTCTTTCAAATTCAGTGTTTCTTTTTCTTTAGTCATTGTTGTTATTGTTGTTGGGACTGGGGGTGATTGGTGGTGGTGGTGGTAGAGTGTGTGTGTGTGTGTAAGTATTCCTAAATACATAAATAACAACCCAAGAAGAGGATAATTTTAACACTTGCTGGGTTATAAAGATGTAGTCAGTAAGATCTCATGACAAAAATTGGATTTGGGATTCCTATGTGCCAGTACTTTGTCCTTTGAAACATTTTTCCTAAAAGTTCCAGATCTTTGGTCCCTTGTTTCAGAATACCTGAACCATTTACAGTACCTCGTGACATCCTTTTCAGTGATTTATATAGCAACTTCTTTTTATAGATCATTATAACTCAGATTATCACATATATCATTTTTTCCTTTCAATCTGTGGATCTTTGCCTTGATTTCTGGTTCTAATTTGACCTGTATCTATTGAAAGAGCTGCTGTATACGTAAAATGCCTTTAAGCTTGCTTCTGTTTCTGATTTTCTGATATTATTACCATGGCTTAGTTCTTTCTTCAGATACTTGAAGTTCTTGTCATACAGATCTTTCACTCACTCCAAGATATTTTATTTGTGGCTGTTGTGAAGGGTGTCATTTCCCTAATTTCTTTCTCTGCCTGTTTATCCTTTGAGTAGAGGAAGGCTACTGATTTGTTTGAGTTGTATTTATATCCAGCCACTTTGGTAAAGTTGTTTATCAGGTTTAGGAGTTCTCTGGTGGAAGTTTTAGGATCACTTAAGTATACTATCATATCATCTGCAAATAGTGAAATTTTGACTTCTTCCTTTCCTATTTGTATCCCCTTGATTTCCTTTTGTTGTCTAATTGCTCTAGGTAGGACTTCCAGTACTATATTAAATAGGTAAGGTGAGAGTGGGCAGCCTTGTCTAGTCCCTGATCTTAGTGGGATTGTTTCAAGTTTCTCTCCATTTAGTTTGATGTTGGCTACTGGCTTGCTGTATATTGCTTTTACTATGTTTAGATATGGGCCTTGTATTCCTGATCTTTCCAAGACTTTTAACATGAAGGGATGTTGAATTTTGTCAAATGCTTTCTCAGCGTCTAGTGAGATGATCATGTGGTTTTTTTCTTTGGGTTTATTTATGTAGTGGATTACATTGATGAATTTCTGAATATTGAACCATCTCTGCATTCCTGGGATAAAGCCTACTTGATCATGATGGATGATTGTTTTGATGTGTTGTTGGATTTGGTTTTCAAGAATTTTATTGAGTATTTTTGCATCAGTATTCATAAGAGAGATTCGTCTGTAGTTCTCTTTCTTTGTTGGGTCTTTCTGTGGTTTAGATATGAGCGTAATGGTAGCTTCATAGAATGAATTGGGTAGTGTTCCTTCTGTTTCTATTCGATGGAATAACTTGAAGATTATTGGTATTAGGTCTTCCTTGAAGGTCTGATAGAATTCTGCACTAAAACCATCTGGCCCAGGACTTTTTTGGTGGGGAGACTTTTAATGACTTCTTCTATTCCTTTAGGGTTTATAGGACTGTTTAGATGGTTTATCTGCTCCTGATTTAATTGTGGTATCTGTTACCTGTGTAGAAAAATGTTTATTTCATCCAGATTTTCCAATTTTGTTGAGTATAAGCCTTTGTAATAGGATCTGATGATTTTTTTAATTTCCTCAGTTTCTGTTGTTATGTCTCCCTTTTCAGTTCTGATTTTATTAATTTGGATACTGTCTCTGTGCCCTTTCTTTAGTCTGTCTAAGGTTTTGTCTATATTGTTGATTTTCTCAAAGAACCAGCTCCTGGTTTTGTTGATATTTTGTATAATTCTTTTTGTTTCAACTTGGTTGATTTCAGCCCTGAGTTTGATTATTTCCTGCCATCTACTCCTCTTGGGTATCTTAGCTTCTTTTTTTCTAAATCTTTCCAGTGTTCTGTCAAGTTGTTAATGTGTGCTCTTTCCAGTTTCTTTTTGTGGGCACTTAGAGCTATGAGTTTTCCTCTTAGTACTGCTTTCATGGAGTCCCACAAGTTTTGGTATGATGTATCCTCATTTTCATTAAATTCTAAAACGTCTTTAATTTCTTTCTTTACTTCTTCCTTGACCAAGTCATCATTGAGTAGAGCATTGTTCAATTTCCACATGTATGTGGGCTTTCCATTGTTTTTGTCCATATCAAAGATGAGTCTTAGTCCATGATGATCTGATAGGGTACAAGGTATTATTTCAATCTTTTTGTATCTGTTGAGGCCTGTTTTGTGACCAATTATATGGTCTATTTTGGAGAAGGTACCATGAGGTGCTGAGAAGAAGGTATATTCTTTTGTTTTAGGATGGAATGTTCTATAGATGTCAGTTAAGTCCAATTGGTTCATAACTTCTGTTAGTTTCATTGTGTCTCGGTTTAGTTTCTGTTTCCATGATCTGTCCATTGCTGAGAGTGGGGTGTTGAAATCTCCTAGTATTACTGTGTGAGGTGCAATGCATGCTTTAAGTTTCAGTAAAGTTTCTTTTATGTATGTGGGTGCCCTTGCATTTGAGACATAGATGTTCAGAATTGTGAGTTTTTCTTGGTACATTTTTCTTTTGATGGATATGAAGTGCCCTTCTTTATCTTTTTTGATTACTTTTGGATGAAAATCGATTTTATTTGATATTAGAATTACTACTCCAGCTTGCTTTTTGGGACCATTTGCTTGGAAGATTGTTTTCCATCCTTTTACTCTGAGGTAATGTCTATCTTTTTCACAGAGGTGCATTTCCTGTATGCAGCAAAATGTTGGGTCGTGTTTATGTATCCAGTCTGATAGTCTATGTCTTTTTATTGGAGAATTGAGTCCATTGATATTAAGAGATATTAAAGAGAAATGAATGTTGTTTTCTGCTATTTTTGTTATTGGCGGTGGAGTTATGTTTGTGTAGCTATCTTCTTTTAGGGTTGTTGGAAGATTACTTTCTTGCTTTTTCTAGGTTGTAGTTTCCCTCCTTGTGTTGGAGTTTTTCACCAATTATCCTTTGAAGTGCTAGATTTGTGGTAAGATATTGTGTTAATTTTGTTTTGTCATGGAATATTTTGGTTTCTCCATCAATATAAATTGAGAGTTTTGCTGGGTATAGTAGTCTGGGCTGGCATTTGTGTTCTCTTAGGATCTGTATAATATCAGTCCAGGATCTTCTGACTTTTATAATCTCTGGTGAGAAGTCTGGTGCAATTCTTATAGGTCTGCCTTTATATGTTACTTTACCTTTTTCCCTTACTGCTTTTAGTATTTTTTCTTTGTTTTGTACATTTGATGTTTTGATTATTATGTGGCAGGAGGTATATTTTTTCTGGTCTAAACTATTTGGAGTTCTGTAGGCTTCTTGTACATTCATGGACATCTCTTTCTTTAGGTTAGAAATGTTTTCCTCTATAATTTTGTTGAAGATATTTTCTGGTCCTTTAAGTTGGGAGTCTTCCCCCTCATCTATACCTATTATCCTTAGGTTTGGCCTTCTCATTGTGTCTTGAATTTCCTGTATGTTTTGGGTTAGTAGCTTTTTGTAGTCTGCAATTTCTTTGACAGTTGTGTCAATGTCTTCCATGGTATCTTCTGCACATGAGATTCTCTCTTCTATCTCTTCTATTCTATTAGTGATACTTGTGTCTATGACTCCTGATCTTTTTCCTATGTTTTCATCTCCAGGGTAGTCTCCCTTTGTGATTTCTTTATTGTTTCTACTTCCATTTTTAGATCTTGGATGGTTTTGTTTAACTTGTTCACCTGTTTTGTTGTATTTTCTTGCAATTCATTAAAGGATTTTTGCGTTTCCTCTTTAAGGGCTTCTATCTGTCTACCTGTGTTCTCCTTAAATTCTTTGAGAGTGTTATTTATGTCCTTCTTAAAGTCCTCTATCATCATCATGAGAAGTGATTTTAATTCTGAATCCTGGTTTTCCAGTGTGATGGGGTGTTCAGGGCTTGCTATGATGGAGGAACTGGGTGGTGATGATACCATGTAACTTTGGATTCTGTTGCTTAAGTTCTTGTGCTTGCCTTTCACCATCTGGTTAACTCTAGTGCTACCTGTACTCGCTGTTTCTAACTGAAGCTTGCCTTTCCAGTTATCTTGCTTGTGTCTGATCTCCTTGGGGTTCAGATGTCTCTGTGATCTTCTCCAGCTACTCTGAATACAGTGGTACCTCTAGGATGACTCAGGATAACATGTCTCCAAGGTAGCAGACCAGCTAGGTGTCCACTGTTCTGGGTGCAGTGTCTCCTCTAGGATGTCTCAGGATAAGGTGCCCACTGTTCTGAGTGCAGTGGCTCCTCTAGGATATCTCAGGATATTTTGTCTGTTGCTCTGAGTTCAGTTGTTCCTCTGCTGCTCTGGGTTCAGTGGTACCTCTGCCGCTCTGGGTTGAGTGGACCTTCCAGAATGTCTCAGGCAGAATCAGGTGTCCACACAAGAGCAGACCGGGCAGAGGTCTGCTCTAGGCATCAGATCCAGGAGAGGGGTGGAAGGGGAGTGCTATTCTGCCGGAGGCAGGGTTTAGGGTATCTGCTGGAATCTGAGCACTCCTGGCACCCAGCTATGGGCGTAGGGCAGTGTGTAGGTCTTCCTACCTAAGGCTCTGGGATCAGTGGAGCCTCCAGGATATCTCCGGAGGAAACTGTTGTCCACACAAGAGCAGACCTGGCAGAGTTCTGCTCCAGGCCTCAGATCAGGAGAGCGGAGGAAGGGGAGTGCTATTCTGCAGGGGTGTGGGGGGGGGTTGGGTCAACATTTAAATTTCTAATAGTAACATTACAAAATATTAAAATAATATGTAGAATTCATAAAAATGTATTTTATTTAAACCAATATATCCAACATGTTATTATAACATGTCATAAATTGAAAACCAATGAGGTGACATGCTATATTTTTTTCATTTTTCAGTCTCTCATAGCCTTTATGACTACAGAAGATCACAATTCAGACTAACTACATTTCTAGTGCATAATAGCCACTGATTATGAGATGTTGGAAGCATAAATATTTTTAAAACTGGCACTCATGTACCAGCCACCTTGGTGTAGATTGTTTCACTATCATACATAATGGAGGGAAGAGTGATTATTTTTAAGACTGGTCCTTTTAACTTCATGGATGAAACATTAAAAATAGTGATATCTTTTTATAGACTTCATTCTCTTTTCTTAATTCCCCTACTGACCTATTAAGAATCAAATATAAAAGTTATCCTCTGTGATGCTGATCTTGGTTGGCAGCTTGGGTAAATAAGAGGTGTCTTGAACTAGTGAAATCCAACTGCATTTGTAACTGAGGGTGGAATTTTTAGATATGATTGATGATAGGGCAGTCAATGGGAAGGAAAGACCCACCCTCATGGCTTTCAACAAGCAGCCCAGATTCAAAAAACAAAACAAACAAACAAGCTGCCCAAATTCATTGTACATATGACTTCAAGCAAAATATCTGCATAAGAACAAGCCAGCCAAAATTCCAGAATGGATGGGAGGGAGGCACAAGAAGTCTCATCTCTAGCTGAGAGCTACTGTTAACTGATAGCTGCTGGGAGGGGAAGAATGTTTTCTTTGGGTGTGGCCTCTGATACCCTGCCTAAGCTCCAATAGGTATATACACTGGCAGCACTAAGTAAGCTCTGTGGGATTTTAAAAAGAGATAGCAGTAGATGGTAATGAATACAGAGACTCATTGCTGGACTTTGCACTTAATTGGTATGTCTCAATCATATCCCTCCTCTAAGGACTTGGGAAATCCTAAGGAAGAGGAGGTACAAAGATTTTAAGAGCCAGTGGAGCTGGAAGAGACCAAGGAAATAAGGTCTTCTAAACACAGCAGTGCCACTGCACATATAATCTCACAGATACTGTCAAAGCATGCACAGGGCTTACAGGATTCTGGGCTAGAAAGGGTCCCAGTGCTGAGGGAAGGCCCCCATCCCTAAGCCAGAAGCTTCTCCAATTGATAACTGATCTCAATCAAAAATTAGTTTTCATAACAAAGTCTTAATTGGTAATCAAACCATATGGTTCCCATGCCTGGCAATAGGCAATCAAAACAAAATGAACTCCCCTCCTCCAGTCTGAGGCCTGCGGGTGAGTGCACCCTCCGGATTCCGCCAGACACATTCTGGGGGATCCATAGAACCCATAGCCAGTGCTAGCATGCCCCTTCCAATGCTCGCCCCTCCTCGGGTCTGAGGCCTGCGGGTGAGTGCACCCCGGATTCCGACAGATACATTCTGGGGGATCCATAGAACCCATACCCAGCGCTAGCACGCCCCTTCCGCTGCTCGCCCCTCCTCAGTTCTGAGGCCTGCGGGTGAGTGCACCCCGGATTCCGACAGACACATTCTGGGGGATCCACAGATCCCGCAACCAGCTTTAGGTAGGAAAACCCACATACTACCCTGAGCTCATAGCTGGGTGCCCTGAGTGCTCAGAATCCAGCAGATACCCCCCCCCCCCGCGCCCCTGCCGGCTAGCACCCCCCTTTTGCCCATCTCCCGGGTCTGAGGCCCGGACCAGACCTCTACCAGGTCTGCAGTTGTGTGGACCCCGGATCCTGCCTGAGACATACTGGAAGGTCCACTCAACCCAGAGCCACAGAGGAACAACTGAACTCAGAGTGTCAGACAACATATCCTGAGATATCCAAGAGGAGACACTGCACCCAGAACAGCAGACATCTAGCTGGACTGCTACCTTGGAGGCACCATACCCTGAGGCATCCTAGAGATACCACTGTAATCAGGGCAGCTGGAAAAAATCACAGAGACATCTGGACTCCTAGAAGACCAAACGCAAGCGAGACAACTGGAAAGACAGGCTTCAATCAGAGACAGAAGTACAGGTAGCACTAGAATTAACCAGATGGCAAAAGGCAGGCGCAAGAACGTAAGCAACAGAAACCAAAGTTACATGGCATCATCAGAACCCAGTTCCCCCATCATAGCAAGCCCTGAACACCCCATCACACCAGAAAAGCAGGATTCAGAATTAAAATCACTTCTCATGATGATGATAGAGGACTTTAAGAAAGACATAAATAACACTCTCAAAGAACTTAAGGAGAACAATGGTAGACAGATAGAAACCCTTAAAGAGGAAACACAAAAATCCCTTAAGGAATTGCAAGAAAATGCAACCAAATTGTTTTGTGGTTTTATGGGAATACTGTATATGCAAATCTGTGTATCTCTGCCTCTATGTGTTTCTTGTGTCCTGTTCTGATTTGTTTGGGTTTTTAAATTTTTATTTTGTTATTAGCCCTTATTTTTTCTAATGAGAGACAGACAGGGCGTGGATACAAATGGGTGGGGAAGATTGTATGTTTGAAGAAGCAGAAACCTCAATCTGAATATATTGTGGGAGAAAAAAGTCTGTTTTCAATTTTAAAAAATCAGAAAAAAATAGAAGAATATGCTCTTTGGTTGGTGGCTTAGTTTCTGTGAACTCCCAGGGGTCAGGGTTAGTTGATACTGTTGTTCTTCTTGTGGGGTTGCAATCCTCTTCAGTTCCTTCAATCCTTCCCCTAACCCTTCCATAGGGGTCCCTGATCTCAGTCTAATGTTTAGCTGTGAGTGTCTGCATCTGTCTCAGTCAGCTGCTGGTATAGCATCTCAAAGTACAGCCATGCTAGATGCCTAACTGTAAGCATAACAAGGCATCAATAATGGTGTCAGGTTTTTATGCCTGCTCATGGAATGGATCCCAAGTTAGCCTGGTCACTGGACGACTTTCCTTCAGTCTCTGCATTTCCTTTAGACAGGAATAATTCTGGATCAAAAATTTTGAAGGTAGGTTGGTGACCCTACCTCTCCACTGGGGGCCCTGTCTATCTACTGGAGGTGGTCTCTTCATATTCCATCTCCCCACTACTGGGCATTTTGGCTAAGATCATCCCCATTGAGTCCTGGGAGCCTCTCACATCCCTGATCTCTGGGATATTCTAGAGCCCACCCTCCCCACAGCTGCATATTTCCATTCATTCTTTTGACCCTCTGGGCTTCTCTCCTCTTCCACTATACTTGATCTTGCCCCCGTTACCCCTCCCCCTTCCCTCTACCATCTAGGTTCTACCTTCACTCCACCTCCCATGATTATTTTGTTCCCCCTTCTAAGTAGGTAATGACTTCTTAAATTAACTAAAAGTTATGGAAATTTTAACTAAAGTAATGATTATATTTTATGAGTTAGAATGATCTATTTCAATCATGGTTTCATTTCAAAATGTATGTAAAAAGTGTTGTTATGTTTTGTTTTTTATACAGTTTTCTATGTTATTTCTACATGTCAGTGTAAACAGACACCTGTGTCATATGCATGCAAGTAAATTGCACCTAATTTGCATGCCTTGTACATGCAAATTTCTTAGGAACAATTTTTAAAAACTTAAAATGTACTTAATCTTACTATTCAAAGTAATTATTTAATAACTATGATTATAGATAGAAAATGTTACACTTAAGAAACAGTAAAAGTATTTGAAAAAAGTTCATTTATTACACTTATATTTTAATTTTTATGTGTATTGTATTCCATCATTTTGCCTCTTTCCCTCTTATCATTCTCAAATCATTGGCTCTCTTTTATTAAATTATTATTGTAATGAAAGAAGCATAAATTATCCAAGTACAAATGGAGAGCACATGTAATTGTGAGGTGAAAGTGATATGGCAATATGGGTTGTAAGAAGGTTGAGAGGGAAAGTCTCAGAAGAGTTGGATGGGAAGGAGTTGGGTATAGAATTAGTCAAAACAAATGTATGAGATTCTCAAACAATACATTAAAAATAAAAAGAGTTCCAAAAAAAATCACCATGTACTCATCTGCATTCCTTTCATTCTGAATGAGAGCCCCTTAGATTTGATCTGTTGCTGTGAGCGTCTACTTATATGGACTCAGTTTCATTAAATATTCAATGTAGAATCAATATCAGTAGCTTTTCAGATATCTACCAGGATTTTAGTGCCACATTGGGATTGCTGGGCTGAGAAGCTCCCAAGTTATCTGCTTCTTCAGTATGCAGACAGCTACTGTTAGATATACATATACACACAAACACAGACACTGACACATACACACAAACACAATTAGTCTGTTCCTACGTTTGCTTCATAAAATCTTCTACATCCTTTGTCTCTTACAAAATTTATAATAAACTTAGTTATGTAGAAATCACCTTCTATGTTTGCTAAAATTCAGATTCAAATTCAGTAGGTCTGGGATAAGCTTTGAAACTGCACAGATATGCTGATATTGGCCCAGGAACCACACTTTAAGTAGCAAGAGTCAGTGTAAATCAATGTTTGATCAGAAAGCTAAAAACTCCTATAGGTATTTAAGCAGATAAATAAATTGTGGAAATTTTATGTTCTCATAATTCTTGAAATGGAGCAAAGATCAGAACATTCAGGAATGTGCCAGAAAGTGCATTGCATGCAAAACTATTAAGCATGTATTTAGTATGTCTCAATGGAAAAGAGAGATTGCCTAGAAGATAGGGAAATTCATGATTATCATATGCTTCTACTTTTCAAATATTTTATATTGCCTTTCAAATTTCATAGATCTCTAATGCCTCTAGACTCTAAGAAAGAAGTTATGGGACTGAATATCAAACCTTTCCTACATTATATTCTCTCCTCAATGTCTGATGTGTCTTTCTCTGACTCTTGAGTCTCTCTCTCTCTCTCTCTCTCTCTCTCTCTCTCTCTCTCTCACACACACACACACACACACACACACACACACACACACACATTGAAACATTCTTAAGTACTGCCTATTCAAGAACTTGCAAGCCATCACTAAAGCCTATCATTTTACATTTGAATAATCACAGTAGCCATTTTAGCTACTTTCAATTATTAGTTGCCAATTCCCATTCTTCATTCTTAGTGGTTTGATTTTATTTTTATTCTTTGCCAGGATTTCTACTAGAACATAAAGGAGCGACCAAAATCTGAATTGTTTTGAGCAATGACATCACTAAATTTACATACTGACATTTTAAAGCACATTGTTTAAAACCACAGCTAAGATTTATTTTCTTTTATTATAACTTATGAGTGATTATGGACAAGCCACTCTCCTCTGAGTCTCTTTACCTTCTGATACATAATTAAGTGTGTATGCTAAGCTACAGCTTTTCTAGTGTGTTTTTTCACTTCATTGAAATGTATTATATTCTTCTGTTTGCAGACTGAATGCATGTAGATATTACTCTGTAGTATGAGTTTCGAACTGGACACTGGCTTAACTCATTGCTGTAATCCCAATAATACTGAATCTGACACAGTAAGATTGCCATAAATTCAACTTAGCCTACATAGTGAGTTCAAGGCCAACTAGAACTTGTGTGAGACCCTGACACAAAATGAAAACAAAACACAGACCCATTATTATAACACAGAAATAATCACTGTGTTTATATGATTATAAAATACAGAAGACAGTTTATTTGGTTTTCTCATAAGAATAATAAATTAAACAATTATGCTCAAATTATGTGTTTTTATTTCATATGTATTTTAAAATAAATTATCATGAAAGAGTGCTTGTGTTAGACCTTTTATCAATTTAACAAATATCTTACACAGAACCTTAAGAGAAGAACTATTTGTCTTAGTTTATGTCATGGGTAGTTTCAGCCAATAGTGCTTAGCTCTTTCAATTCTGAATCTGTGGTGAGGCAAGAACATTATGAAGCCATGACAGAAAGCTATATAGGCAAAGTGATCTAGCAAGCTAACAGTGACTTTATTTGACTAGCTACATACTATTTTCTTAGCTGTTTCAGTCTCCCCAAACAGCACTATAATCTTTCTTATTGAGCAACTCTTAAGTGAGCCTTGTAGTGTTACAATTTATATCCAGTCAGTAACTAAGCCATATCTAATTGCTTTACAAAATTATCAACAGAGAAATGGCAATCGATTCTTCACTGGCATAGAGAACAGGTGCTTTGCTAGATGGATAGCTGAAATTATTTGAAGGTGTATGGGTTACTGATTGATTAATATGTCTGATGTTTCCTCTATGCTTAATAATCAATTTGCTTAATTTTCATATACCAAGTGCTAACTATTGACGTGGATGAGCTCAGGCTGATATTTGAGAGCATTTCTCCACAAATAACACAAAGGTTGGTTTTTATTCCTTATAAATGAACAAATGCAGCAATTATTCATTTCTATATAAGGCTGACCATTGAAGTCATACTATTCATGTTCATGAGAATATTAATACAGTAGGTTCCAGATCACCTAAGGCAAATAGAAAAAAATTCTATCACTTCTATGCTCTTGGTCACATATTGCATCTCAGTGTGAGTGTTACTTGTGTTTTTCAACTGGTATATTAAAGGTAAGAATTAACTATACATTATTTTATGGTCTGAATGTAAGCATCTTTCCCAATTTTATGTTATAGTAATAGAGACAGTACTATTATGTGGTTATTAATGCCTTTAGAGGAGAGACCTGAGGAAATACATTTACTCCTCCTAGCACATGAGAACAGTCTTTGATTAAATGAGCCTTCCCAGTGTTTGAATATGTTGGCAACTTGACCTAGCAGTTCCCAACCACCAGGACTGTGAGAAATAAATTACTTTTGTTTATAATCTATACATCCTCTGTTTTAGTTATCAAATTCCAAATAGACTAGGACACATGATTAAGATAAAAAATGGTTCCTATTATGTACACTCAGGACATTGAGGTCAGCTGACAGTGATAGGGATGCGTAGAGAGTGAGGTTATCTTATCTGCTTAGCCACTGTATACCTACTTGTTACATGTTATAAATGCAAACCAAACATTCAACTAGAAATTGAAGCAGTTGTACTGGCCACCATTACCACTGAAGCCCCAGGGCATGTTTGCAAATCAAAATATTTACAGACAACACTAGAGTGTACATTGCCTTTGAGCTCATCTATTTTTAACATTTTATGTTTTCATAGGCTTCGTTACTAAAGGACTCCATGAACTTGACAGTTACAAATTACTATGCTACATAGAATTTCTGGTAATCGGGGCTGTTTTAATGGTTTACACACCTTAATTTCAGTTATCTTAAGAAATCATACATATTTTCCTAAGTGCAATTTTTTGCAGCCTCTCTCATTCTTTTGGAGAAGCTACTGAAAAATTGCAGGATGGAAAGACAAACAGTGCTATAGAGTAAAAGCAGGGAGACATGCTTAATAAAAGAAAAGAGACATTTCTAAGGGTAAATTAAGTGATACACAATGTCAACAGGAAGTAATACTCTTTTTCATGGTTATTTTATTTCTGTCTGCAATTCAAGGGCACATTTTTTTTTCATCTTTGCCTTGTGAGAAAACAACATTAGATTGAATGTTTCACCAAAAAGTCGATTCAGTACTTATTTAGATATTTTAAGAGGAAGCTTGCAAGAAAATATTGGCTGTTTAATTAGTCTCAAAATAAACTAGGCAGACTGAACAGCAAGTATATAAACAAAGACTTAAAGCTATTTTCACCTTTGAAATTTTCTCACTAATATGTCTGTCTTTATTCTATATTTTCCTAAGAAAATGTGTGCTTGGCATCTATTCATTACAAAGATAAGATAATGGTCAAAATTGTATTTGATCAAAATCCATTTCATCTTGAAATCCCTACTTTTCAATTTTGTGGATCTGTGTAAAACCACACTCAGAAATTTTCCATGTTTTAAAGTGTTTTATGTTAATACACACATGTGTACACACACACACCACATGACATGACATAAAGGTAAGAAGTGGGTAATGACATAGAAAGAAGACAACAAGATGAATAAGAATTCAGGAACAAAAGTTAGTAATTAAATACAGGTGCCATGAACACACAAAGGAGGACCATTTGACAGAAGAAAGGGAACCATCAAGAGAGAGGAAGAAAACGAGGAAAGAAGGGAGGGAGAGAGGAAAAAAGGAAGGGGAAATGAGGGGTAAACAAAGTTAAATTATACATATGTGTGAAATTTTCACCATGAAATCCATTATAGTATGTGAATCAAAAACTTACAAAGGAAAAATGTTAGAACTCACATGGCTAATTCTTCAAACAATCTTGAGTCTATTACCTCCTTTACATACATCACTTTCACACATCAAGCCCGTATTGTCCATCTTAAATAACCCTAGACCAGACAACAAGCAACCAAAACCACTTCTATGTCCAAGGACTTAGTTATGTTATTAAAACTACCCAATACTAAACTGTTTCCATCAACTTCCCAGAAAACATAATAAAGGCCTTGGGGCATAATTTTCCCTCAATCATATCTGGTGTTTCCTTATGTGGGCCATGTGTAGTCCAAATCATTACTCTTCCCATGTAAATTAGTCACCTCCATAGACTGAAATTCCATGGGTACATCTTATTATAACCCTGCACGCACATTTATTCATCATTTTGCTTGTCTCTCTTCACTTTAACTGATCTTTACAATGATACCGATTAGCATCATGCTGCTACATGCAGTGAGCAAACCTCAAACCACAGCTTTCTTGAACATCCAAAAACATCTTGCACAGAGAATATCTCATTTTATACTTTCTTCTAGTGGACAGGTAGCATTGTAGGGAGATAAGAGTATGCTTTACTTGATTTAAGGGGCATGCCAGAAACTCAGTACAAAATATATTTTAATGCAATACTCGAAAAAATTTACTTGATTAACATATATCCTTGCTGTACAAAACATCAAAATTTAGATCCAGATAAGATTTGATAATGTTCCACTAAGTGACAGAGAAGATAAAAATCTTGAAGCTCCTTACAGATGCCTATTATTTCAATGTAAATGTAGGTTAGCATGCATATGAAAAATTTATTTTATATCTTATTCTCTATGGCTTTCCTTGGATTTGCAACATGTTTTATGAACATGTCACAGAAAAAACAAGGTAAGCTAGTTTCATAAATGTAGATGTCAGGTTCTTGAATACCTGTGAATAGTCTTGTAAGAAGTTTCTGATTTATAACTAGTGTAAATGATTCTTTTGATGGAGGTGTAAGAGTGAGTAGACAGAGTACATTATTGGTATACCTTATTCTCTAAAAGAGTCTTCTTTGTTAAAAGTTTCCCCTTCCCTCCCCCATTTCTTTTCCTTTTTCTCTTTCTTCCTAATTCTCTTTTTTAATATAGATGATAGACATATAGATGATAGATATAGAAGATAGGTAATAGGTTTCTAGGAAGAATTAAGGGTGTATTTCTAAGGTATTCTTGAGATTTTACTCATTTTGTTTCTGGCTTTCCTATATGTACTAATTTCCTTTTGATATGTTTTTAGGGGAAATCTACCAGATATTATAAAACTCAGTAGAAATGGACACAATTGTATCCAGATATTACAGGACATCTAGCTAGAACAGTGCTAAACAGGACTCTCTTCTTCTCAAGTTGATTCTTCCTTGTATTGCCCATGGGCTTTAAATTGGACTACATTAGTTACAGAACAAAGATATTGGTAGCTAATTACATCAACCATGCCTTCAACTTAAGAGAGCATGAGAGGTTCTCCTATTTATTCCCATCTGTCCACCAAGCCATCATAATCTCATAGTGCTCAATTTTCAGTGGATTTTAGTCACGGAAACATAGTTCCTCTATCAAAATAGCTCAAAGATATCAAACCTATAATTAAAATTGCTTGGGGTTAAGCAAAGTGAATAATATCCCACTAACTTGCAACATTTACATATAACATTTCATTTCCAACTTATTTCTATAACATGACAAAATTGGTCCATGGGCAGTCATTTTAGTTACACAAAGATAAACCAAATATCAAAAACAGTATAATAGGTCGGTATTGTTTACAACGCACTGTAGGAACTGGGCACCAGAGAAGTGATTGACCCAGAACAGTGGTACAGGGGGGAAGTGCACATATTGCAGGAAATGAGCACTAGAAAAGTTACATGCACCATGGGAACTGGGTACTCAAGAAAATGCTCACATTGCAGGTTCTGGGCAGAAGCTATCTACACAGCATGAGCCTGAAGAGAAGGCACACAAAACTCAAGATCAAAATTCCTTTCTCCAATTCTGTCTCCCCAGCACCCTCTATTGGCCACCCATAACATAAGGCCAACAGAAAAGGCAAATATTTAAAGGATCCATTTTAATTTTCACAGAACATGGGGGAAAAACAAAGGTCAGTTTGGAGCAAAAGGCAGCATAGGTCTCTGTAACCTTTTATATAGTCATCACAGAGTGTCAAGTTTAATAAAAGTTTTAACAAATTATGTGCAACTTCTAGTTGCTTTCTACTCCTGGCTTTCATCTTCATAAATGTTACTTCAATTTGCTTAGCTGTCAAGCTATAAAAGTCAGTTATTTTGTATTTTTGTGATTTCCTGCTCTAAATTTAACCTAGTAGCATATACTCTCAGCAATACCTTCAATTTTGCTTGAATGAAACCACTTTTCCACTGTGGCACTACTTTCACCTTGGGATCAACTTATGTGATCTCTCTTGTATTGTCAAAAGAGTTGTATAGGCTTCTGGGTCTCTAATTGGATTCATTCCTTTCTTATTAGTGGTATATAAATTTACCAGGACTTACAAGGTATTGTGTGACCTGTCAGATGGATGGCCCCCTTAGTCTTTTCTGTCTATTCTTTTTTCCTTCCTTTTCATGCAGTTCTTGACTCATTGCCTTCTTCATGTCCTTCTAAAATATGGCCATTTTATTGAAGAATTTATTCACTTGTTGATTTCTCTGCCATGAAACACTAAATTCATCCTAAATTTTGTCATATGTCTCGCATTATAACACCTTTGCTTAAGCTAAAATATTGATTTTTCAACAAATCACAAGTAGACTCCAGGGAGTCATCCACTTTCCTGTTCCTTTACTTATTTTCCTCCATACTGCTTATTACTATTTAACCTATTCTACGTGTGTTTTATATACATTTAGAGAATTTGTAGCCTTTGGTTTACTTATCCAGTATTATCCTTCTTTTATCACTAAATAAACCACAAGAACAAGAAATTAGTCCATAAATAATTGAAAGCTGCTCTTACTGTTTATCTTGAATCCTTTCAAAGTTCACCCAGTTTTGGAATGCAGGGATGATAAAGTAAAACCTCTCTCTGCTACCTACTACATTTTTAGGCTGAAGCAAGTTGTCTATCATGTCTGAACACTTGGATAATAATTTCTCTTACTCCAAATTTTATTTATGCCTATGTCATATGCATATTTCTGTAGATCCATAGTAGGCCAAAGAAAAATGTAATTTCACTAAATTTTAGTATATTGTTTCTGTTGGATGATAAAAATAAGCATACTAAAAATATTTCAAAGTGAGTTGTCCGGAAGAAATGCACTTCCTTTAACTTGATTGATTAAACTTGATTGATTTCATTTGACTAGGAATTTGGTGTTTTTCATATAGTCTACCCATAAAAATGAAAGGGATGTTCTTGTTCACCTTGGGAGGTTTTGGTTTCTAAATCTCCATGTATCATCATGTTTGTCTTATGATGCTTTTACTAGATGACTATCCCACCAGACATATCATTAATCTTCTCTTTGATTCTATATGATATATTAGAAGATATAACTCAATATTTTGATATAGGAGAGATCAATGAGAAATGGCATGAGTTTCTGAGGAATACTGAAAAGTCCAGGCCATATACAGAAGACCTCCATTATTACAAATAGCACCAATATAGGGCTTATTTGTTTATATTAATGGAGACAAAGATGGTCTTACCAAAACTGACAATTTCAGATACAACAAGTTCCAAGTATACAACTGGATAATCTTGAAATTTTATGATCCATAAATAACATTTCTCTGCATATATTTCAGAAAATTTAAACAAACAAAAACTTGGAAGTGAATGCAACCTTATAGTCCTATTATACATAATAATAAAAAAGTAGTAGCAATGGTGTCCATGACCTGATGCTAAAGCATTCAGCCCATGGTATACTGACACAGTTAGACATTTGGTTCTATGTAGGAATTAAATATGCAAGCACATGAAGTCCTTGGAGCAACAAGAATGAACCTTGTGAACATTATGCTAAATGAAGAGTCTATTCACTATTTGTAAACTCTTTTCTCCTTTATCTTCTAGAGTAAGTATGTATAGTAAATCTTTTGTACTTTAAACTCTATCCTGGTTCCTGCTTTCCGGAGGACTAAGATTGAGACTCATTGGTGCAACAAAATAAAAATCCAAGGACCCACAGGTTTGCCTATCACCACTGCACATTTCCTACTAGGACTAACAAGAATAGTTCAGTGAGATTGCTGAGTATTATCAGAGGATATCATATTAAAGTGCATGTGTAGGATAGCAATTATTTTATAAAGAACAACATCTTCTGACTAAATCTAATATGATCAATATTACTCATGTATTTGACAAAAGGGGTGAAATGAACCAGCAAGTAATGCCCTGATCAGTGGAACTCTGAATCCTTGATTTCTATGAAACATTATAGAGATTTAAGCAAAAGTCTTTTATTTCTTTTGCTTCAATTTTGTGTGTGTATGTGTTTGTTTGTTTTTATATGCCCATGTGTGCAACCACTTATGAAGTCCAGAGGCCAATATTGAGTACCTTCTCCCTACCTCCTATTCATGTAGACATACATGAATATGAATACTCATATTGTTTTAAGTGCTTTCTCTCTTACCATCTGAGCAGAATCCTTCATTGAACTCTGAAGTCATGAGTTACCTAGGCTGGCTGGCCAATGAGCTCCAGGGATATACCTTCCTCATCTCCTCATTACTGGGATTACATATGCATACTACTGCACATGGCTTTTTATATGGGTGTTAAGTATCTAAATTCATGTTTTCATGCTTATAAGTATTTTCTGAATGAGACATTTTCCAGCTGCAGAGAATGTTTCTTTATTTTTAAACTCGTTAAAAACTTTCTGGGAGTGAATTATCTCATTTTAAGTGCTCCAAGAAAGAGCAGGTACATTGAGATATGGGGTTGTGTACTGTATTTGAAATAGTAACAGTTATGTGGTAATTTTTGTAATGCACAGAGTACTTAAAGGAAAATTATATTTCCCAACACAACATATTTGGCCTCATAGATTATATACAGAACCAAAAGATAGCATAAGAATATGATGCTTGAATTTTATTTGTGCTTAATTTTCTTCAATAGAAGAACTCTTTCACGAGGACATGCTGAATTTTAGAAACAGATTTTTGTAAGCATTTACTGTATGTCACATTCTATATTAGGAATTTCAGTGATTCTAAAACTTGTAATCACATATGAGAATATAACCTCTACCTACAAGGAATTATGGCAGCAAGATTTTGTACAGTGTTATTAGTAAGAACAAACATGGATTGGATCTGAATTGAATTTTCTAGAAAAGTGTTTGAAGCAAGTATTTTAATAACTAGTTATATAAAATGAAGTAAAGCTTAACCAAAGCATATATTATAGGCCGCACTCACAGAATGAGGGTTAGCAAAATAATAAATTTGGAATTAAAATAATAAGAAATAACAAAGTACAAATGTCTCAGTACTTAAGAGTACCAGATATTTGTTCTCAACACCCATGTTGGGCAATATAGACCTGCCTGTAGTTCCAATTTCAGGGAGTCTAATCCCTTCTCTGTCCTTTGCAGGCTCCCCATTTACATGACATACCCCCACACAAATATGCACAAATTACAAATAGCAAAAACAAGTAGTTTTGAAAAGGAGATAGTGAGTTGTTTTTATGTCAACTTCAATTCAGGTAGGAATAGAAATGACTGCTGCAAAGAGGTATAAGGATAACAAGTCAGACCTGGCCATGTATACAAAGTTAAGAAGCATACATTATAGTTTATGGATGACGAAGAATTACGGACACACATTTAAGCTTTGTAGACTGTTGACAGAAGAATACTCATGTGATTCTTTATATTAATAAATCTAATTTGAAAATCTGCAATGTCTTAAACCTATTTGCAAAACCATATGCAGTATAGGACACATTTACATACATACATTTAATTCACACAACTATGATGAAGCAGGAAAACCTCACCAGATTTTAATTTTCTCATCAATAAAATGAATATGACCTCTGAGGTTCTCCCCATCCTACAATTCTATAATTCCATCATTTTAAAAAAGAGTATTTATTTATTCAGGGTTGGAGGACATGCATATGCCAAAGTATGCATGAGGAGTTCAAAGGACAACTTTTCAGGAGTCACTACTGTCCTTATTGCTTGTGTTTTAAAGAAAGGTTTATTGATATTTCTGTTGCTGCACTGCATAGGCAAGCTTCCAGGTGATTTTCCCTGTCTTTGCCTCCCATCTGGCCCAAGAGTGCTGAGGCTAGGATTGCAGACAAGAGCCAGTCACCCCATCTGGCATTTCTGCATGGATTTGGGGGATCAAATTAATGTCATCAGGCTTGCATGGCAAGCACTTTTACAGTTGAGCCATCTTGCTGACTATGATTTAGTTCTTAATAACTCATTGAAACACAACTTAAGTGATAGCTCTGCTATGAAAATGTACTTGATTTTGGTCTATACCATTAATTTGAAGTACATAAGCAATTAGCAATTAACTTAACAGTTCAATCAGGATCCCAAAGTAGACTTATTTAAATAGTGTTAACTGTATGATAAGATTTTTCTTCTGGCCTTTGGATCCTTTACCCCTAGCTGGGATTTCTTTTCTGGCCTCAGTGGGAGAGGATGCACCTAGTCCTGCTGCAACTTGATGTGCAAGGGCTCCTTGGTACCCAGGAAGCATCTTCTTTCTCTGAGGACGAAGGGAATGGGGAATAAGGGGAGGGGGTGAGAAGGTTGTACTTAGAAAAGAGGGAGGAAGCTGGGATCAGAATGCAAAGTGAATAAATTAATTAGTGAAAAAATAGATTTTTCTACTGTTTGTAAATCAGATTACTCAGCTTACTTGGTTTTAAACATATTATTTGATTTGCATTTGAAATCTGATGCCTAGTTTGCCTTGGTCCTAATTCTTCAAAAAGGATTGGTCTGTAGGGCTGGCAGATATTTAACCATGATGGAAAGTGACTTCACTGAACCCACTCCTGCCATTTGCTATCTTGGTGGGTCCTGGGAGGCAGCCCAAGCAGGCAGCTGCAAAATCAAGTGTTGCACTGGGGCTTTACAAACAGATTATTTCCAGTTACCCATCTTTTAGTGATTATTTCTTCAGATGGTCATAATTGTAAGATTTAAAACACAGGGTTAAAGAAATACGTGTCTTGTCTATGTGGGGAGCTATACAATCAAACCATTTAGGGTTAAGAAGATTCTGAAAAGTGTTATCATTTATTCTCACCATCACTTTACAACCAAGAAACAGTTTGGGTCAAGTTATCTCTTTTAAATTTATAAAGTGTCATCACTTTTAAACACCTATACTTCCTGATCCTTGATCAGCATCACAGAATTTACTTTTTGTAAAAATGATTTTTTGCCAGTTTAATTATCTTGATGATAACTACATACTTTAGCTGAAGAATATAACCTTGTGTGGGTGTACTGGCAAGGTATTCATTTAGTTCATCCTAAATGTCCTCATTGCTCTTTAATACTGATCATCTATTTAAAACATTTATGTTAAATTGTTCAACATTCAGTCAGCAGCTTTTATTGAGCTGCTATTGTTCTTTCTTCTGAGATGAGCAAGACATGCTATCTACTTTGAACAGTTCATTCGTTTTGTGATGGGTGGACACTTTTAAAAGCAACTGCAATTTTATGACAAGCATTGTAAAGGAGAAATATATGTAGGGACAAAAACAAGGGAGCAATTAGTTCCACCAGTGATAGAAGAAATCAATAAAGAGAAAAATGACACTTGAGATATCCCTGTGAGGGGAAGGAGGAGTAGAGCAGGATATTTTAGGTATGCTAATGATTCACACTTATTCAAGCATACAAAAGTATTACATATTCAGGAAGTGGTCTAGTTTTGAGTTTAACTATAAAGTGATCTAGTGATAGGATTCTTGGGGACTAATTGTGCAGCTCCATGCATATGGAGTTGCATTAGTATTTTATCACTGTTATTAAATACTGAAAATAATAAATTATCAAAAGAAAACACTCATTGTGTGTGTCTGTGTCACTGTGTGTGTGGTATTGTCTGTGTGTAGTATCTACACATATATGTGCAGTGTTTACTCACTGTACCTGAAATTCACCAATTAGGCTAAACTGCATGACCAATGAGCTTCAAGGTGCCACTTGTCTCTGCTGTCCTCCAAAGCTGAGTTTCCAGCACATGCTACCATGTCTTTTTTTTTAAACCTGTGTTCCAGTGATCTAAGTTCAGGTCTTTATGCTTTTGTGGTTTTATACAATGAGCCATCTCCCCAAGCCCCAAAATGTTCACACTGAGTTGGAGTTTTGGAAGTTCTAGCACATGACTAATCAGTTCCACTGTTTTGGACCTGTGAAAGCAGCAAATCATGATTCGAACACACAATGTTAAAAAAAAATAGAGACCAAATGAAAATGAGAAAGTATTTAAAGGTCTCCAGAGTACCTTAGGTAAATGAAGCTGGATTTCTAGGTATCACTAAGGAATCCCTTGAAATTAGTGGTCATATATTTCAAGGAAACCAGTTAAATAATTCTGTGTTCAACTAATGGTATAAGTGTAGAGTATAGGCATACATCTTTTGCAACCTACTTTTAATAAAGGTTCAACCTCTCCTCTAGCCGACCACACAGCAGAGGTAGTGGAAGAGAAACGTTATTAGGATATGGGGGAAGTGGACCTGTTCAGCAATAGTTCTTTGTGAGTGAGGTTGATCTTCTTTGGCAGCAGTTAAGTCCCACAGCAAACACAAAATATGTTTCAGCAGCTGAAGACTAGTTCTCTAGGCAGGTAGATACCAGGTACAAACCAGCAGCTACAGTCCAGTCCATTTAGCAAGCAGACACCAGGTAATTATAGTTCAATCCTGAAGAAACTGCTAGGCTTTCCAACTGGCCTGAGATGAGGCCACAGAAGCAGCAAGCTCCCAAAGGAACCTAAAAAGCAGTTCTTGGGAAATTTTCTCTCAATGGTGATGTTATCACAAGTTGAACTCAACAATGCTATGTAAGGTGAACCAATACTTGCCTGTCATTAGGGAAAAGTGAGGCAGATCAAACCAACAGAGCTCAGTGCTCATCTCCCACTGTCTGTGAGGTCATGTTTATACTCTTCATCAAGTGTCCCTTCATGTGTTTGCTATAACCAGACATCCTTTCAGCTCTGTCTGCTTCAGGAAAACACCCTTTCATGTGTTTGCTTTAGCAAGACAACCTTTCATCTGTGTGCCTCAGAAAAACATTTGACATAACTGACTTTTGAAAGAACTAGAAGTTTCCAATTCAGTAGAGTCTGATTTACCAGGATCAAGATTCACTTATCCAAATACAACAAAGGCAATTTCTGTTGAGTATATACAGGCTTTCAACCTCTTCATGTTTTTAAGTACTGAGGCACTTTGCCTTTTACCTCAAAGTACTGTTGATTTCAGTGATTTGTACAGTGGTTCATGGGCTAAATAAGAAGGCCTGTTTTCATTAAAGAGCTTTATTGTTATAGAACTTCAATATGAGAAGGATTCACAAGAATATTATTATCTGTTACATATTCTCCTTGTGTGTGTGTGTGTGTTTGTGTGTGTCTGTATATGTTTATGTTTTGTGGTTGCATATGGGTGTTCAGGTGCATGTATAAGTGTGTGTACATACATCAATGTGTGGACAAGAGGTTAATTTTAGGTATCTTTCCCTGGGTACTGTCCACCTTGTCTATAGAGACTAGGGTCTATTACTGGTCTGGAAGTTAACAAGTGGGCTAGGCTGGCTGGCTACTATGTCTCAGAGATCAACCTATCTCCTCTGCCTCTACAGAGCTGAAATGCCAATATGAATCAGCTTTTGAAATGTGGGTTCTTGGGATCAAATACAACTTATACTTGCCCAGCAAGTACTTTGTCAGCTAAGCTAGCCCTTCATTCCCTATCTATGACATTTATCATACTGCAATGACAGTGTAAAGTAGTTGCAACGGAGACTGTATAGTCTAGAAAGCCCCAGCACATATCATATTCCCCTTAGCAATGATTCTTTCTGGATTAGGCTAATCTATTTTATCCTTCCTGTGGATCTTGCTCCAAACTGTGGCTTCAAAGAGTATATTCATCTGGTACCAATGAAAGAAAAGCATTATGTGATTATAAATCTGGAAATATTTTACCTGTGCTAGATCCATTGGTAATTCCAAAGCATTTAAATTCATTTATACAGCATATTTTTGTACTATTTTAAACTAATCTGTGTTAAATAGAATACATTTTTGTATTTAGCCTACACATATTCATGGCACTCTTATAAAGATTGAAAATATGAGCATATAATTATGTTCTTGTGTGGATGCACTATTTGCAAGTATGTATTTTAATATTATTTTCTGAGTGAAAATAACAACTTTGTCTAAAACATATTACCTTCCTTTCTGTAAATAAAATTCATGTGAAACTTTGAATTTCATAAAAATATATGTAACTTTATCATTTGAAATCAAATTCAGAACTATAAAACTTGGCTGAAATTTTTTAATACTTTTATTTTGCATAAAGCTTTGCATTTTGAGTCTGTAAACAGCTCTTATTTCTAGCTCTAGTTATCACTGATGTTCACCTTGTATTTAGCCTTCATTCAGAGTACTTTCAGTTCACTTTTCTACAACCCTGAGTCTTTTTTTTTTTTTTTTTGAGTGAGTCTTTACTTTCAGTTTAGGGTATCTAATCAACTAGTCTCTCAGGTGTGAACTTTGGAATATAGGGTGACATACACAGCCCTATCGGGTTTACTGAAAGTAAAGACTCACTTTTTATGGTTAGAATTTGGGTGAAAGATTGTTGTTTTCAACTGCTAAGAAGAATTCCCAGTTGGACAGAGGAAAATGAATATGACCTGGAGAAATGGAGAATGGCTTGTTTTGAGAACATATACAAAAGTAAAGCAAGGATGCTAAAATTTGGGAGGAGGAGATTCTTTATGGATCAAGTAATGGTTACTTGGAGGTATCTAATAAATTTCCTATGATTGAGATAAACTATTATAATGTCAGATGAAAACAGTGCTTTGGGTTCTTGAGGAAAGAAGGTACCTTAACTGAACACAAAATGTAAATGCCAATAATACAGTTTAGGGAGCACTGGCCAGAGCTTGGGCTTCATAAAGCACATGTGACTTTGGTGTAATCTGTAGAAATGGTAGTTGTTTCAAAGTTTTCTGGGCCTTGAATCTCTATGCATTTATATGGATTGCTTGCTACTCAGAAAAAGAATGGTCAGCTGCTACAAGATATATACAAATGCACTCCACCCAGAGGGGAGCTTTATATACTGAAACCCCAATGCTCCCATATGTGGGACATTACCTTTATACAGATAGCTAAGGTTAAGTGCCATCATAAGGATTGAGCAACACAAACATACAACATCCTCTTTCTCTGACCATGTGAGAACACAGAGAGAAAAACCAGGAAAATTGCATCACTAAGGCAGGAAGGAAGTCTTCCAGTGTCATAATCAGTGAGTTTTGGTATCAAGAAAAAATATTTCTGATGTTAAATTACTGGGTCTCTGGGATTTCACTATAGAAGCCTAAGTACTGTCAATCTAGACAGTAGATGATCAGTTTAGTATGGTGTTTGTCCATTCCTTTTACTAAAAAATACTTTTATTTCTTATTATATATGCGAGATTTACCTTCCTAAATGTCTAACAGTTGTATGCCTGATGCCCACAGAAGCCAGAAGAGTGTCAGATCCCCTGGTATTAGAATTACAGATAATTGTGAGTTGCCATGTGTGTGCTGCAAACTGATTTTGGGTGCTCTGCAAGAACAGTCAGTGCTCTTCATTTCTGAGCCATCTCACCGTCCCCTTGTGTTTTTCCATTCTTAAAGTCATATTGGAATTAATCCCTAAAGTTACAGGTGAGTGGAGTCTGGAGGTAGGACTTTTGGGAGGATATTAAAATTAGTGAGGACTGCCTGGGCAGCATGGTACAGTTGACTCTGGTAGAGTGAGAGGAGGAAAGCTGGCCCACCACTTGTCTGCCCAGAGGTGGTATAAGCGTGGGATAGATGCCCTCTCTCCACTCACCTCTTGCCACATGCTGCAGGATGCCCCAGGGGTCTTAAGTGCAGGCGAGCTGTTCCTGCCCCCTCACTGGCTGCAGCACTCAGGAGATCAGCCCCTGCACTTCACCTGGTCAGTGTAGTGGAGCTGGTCCTGATGGAGGAGGTGGAGAAGCTTTCGTGAGAGAGGGAGAGAGCTGGCCCTGCACCAGCCTGTTGCAGGCTGAGGCATTGGGTGAGTTAGCCAGGGTAGTGCTGGTTAGTGCACCCTGGTGGTGTGGGTTCAGGAAAGCTGGCAAGCTGACCAACTCAGCTACCACCTAGGTCCAGATCCAGGGCTTTGAGTTGACCCACAACAAAACCAAATTCATCTATGAACTGCTGTAGTATTGAACGTACTGATTCTGCAGATCCAAAGCTGATATTTATGACACAGGACAACAACAAGATAACCAAAAGGAGTCCCAGTGAGGTTCTAGTATTGATGGTGTCACTAAGCCAGAGGCCTTGAACCAGAGCAATGACTCATTGTAATGAATGATGCAAGTAAGGATGTGTGTACAAAAGGGCATACTGTGGAACACATTGTGATAAACTATGGCTTCCATGATGAAATTTGTTTTGTTTTGTTTATTTTTGTCTTTATTTTCTTTTGCAGGGCAAGGGTACAAAGGCAAAGGGTAGTTACAAAGGGACAGAGAAATGAGTGGGATTGGATTACATGATGTAAGGCCTAGAGCGAATGTTAAGGCCTAGGTAAAATGTTAAGGCCTAATAACTCTTAACTCACTAGCCTGCCATTTTGTGCTGTTACTAAAATTATAAGGAAACTTTCTCATATGTTGTTTCTGCTGTTACTAGGAAACTTTCTCATGTCTAAGTTGATTACTTATTCTGTTTGTCCTATGCCTTTGGAAACCAATCCCAATAGAAGTCAGTAGAAGTGCTTTGTATAGTTACCCACAAAAAGCATGGACCAATACTAACTACTTAGCAGCACTTCCTGCTCCTATGTATAAGCTTTTATGGTATTCTCCTTTATAAACTGGCCCTGGGATGGACCCCAGCATAAGAAAGACACCTCCATCTATTTAAAATAAGATTTCCATTTTGAGTTGAGGTCAAATAAAGTTTAAATTCCAAAGACCTCCCTAGAAACTGACATCCTACTTGGCAGAAAGAAACATGCATGTGGGTAACTGACATCCTGGTTGGCAGCTTAAGATATGAATGTTAGATAATGCAAGTATCCTGATAGAGTTGAATATCCCAATCAATGGGAGCAGATTAAGTGTACTACAAAGACATGTTACTAAATCTTAATTGGTGGAATAACTTGGCACAGATGTTTGTAGATCTCAGCCTCTAAAAGCACCACAGGGCCTTAACTCAGGGGTTGTGGTTCAGCTTCTGAGCCTGAGTTGTGTCCTTGATTGATCAGTCTTGGTGTGTGGCATTCAATAAAACATCCCTAGTTGACTGAGATTGGTGGCTAAGTGGTTTGTGCTGTGATTCTCAGACCTCAACAACAATCATTCTAAGAACTGTGATTTGTCTCCTCCATATTACATTGTAGCCAGAGCAGGCCGATTTATAGCAGATGTTGACCAGATCCTAGTACAATGCTCTTTAACCTCCCAGCCTCAAAAACCATAAGATGATGTGAACCAAATTAGATTATATTTTGAATATACTGTCCAGATTCTGATTTTTTATAGTAACAGAAAGTGGAATAGCATATAGTATATTGTAAATGAGGATTAAGCACAACTAAAATGAGACACAGAAGAATGAACTGTAGTCTTCTATCTGAACTTATGCTTATATATTGATCTCCCTACATCTAATACATCCTATAAATCTTCAAGGGTAAGAACCATGTGATAATCATAATACAAAATAGTAAGTATAAGATGAATGGTAATCACTTGGAAATTGAATGTCTCTCAGATTCTTAGGTGACAAAGACTTGATTCCTGTGTTGAAATCACCAGGAGGTGATAGAATGTTTAGGAGTTGGAGCCTAGGGCAATTAGTGGTAAACTCTGAAAGGAGAGTGTGGGAACTGAGAGATACTCCCTCCTTCCCTGCACCCCTCTTTCTTTTTGATTACTGGCCATAATATAAGCGGATACATGTGTTCAGACTGCAGCTAGCAATCAATGATTAATCTCTCAGGACAGGCCTCAGCTTCTAACACCAGGAGCCCAAGTGTCTACTCATGAGGTAGAATTCCTTTTATTCCCCCTCTTTGCTCTGGTACTGTACTTAGTGTCTCCAGCAAATTTTCAAATCTCCTCACTGTGTAGGTTTGTCTGGGATCTATACCTTTTGCACTACTTTTGCTTCCCAGTGGGGGAAAAAAACATTAAAAGCCAACCTACTTTATTTTCTTCTGGTCTTAGCATTTAAAGCTTTCTTATATCAAAAGATTTTTTAAAAAATGAATGTTTCATATAGGTGAATGAAAGCACAGAGTCATCATGAGACTAGTGGATGCTGTTGCCTGACTCTGGTTTCTGCAAATTTTCTACCATATCATAGGATACTGAATATCAGTTGCAATATCAAAGAGCATCATTGACCAAAAGAAACAATGTAGGGAAGACAAGGGCTGATAACTATGTTTAATTCATTGGAATATCAAGATATTCTACATCTCCCTATAGAGTTCTCTCTCACTAAGAATTGTGGCTGGGAAAAATATCCATTACATTTAATTCTTAAAACTTGGCTCTATGGTACAAGAAAATAAATTTTGAGAGAGCAGAATCAGGCTCAGGTCATTATTTTGTCTCATTGTTCATTGAATCAATACATCTTCAACTGCCTGATTCTCATAACAGTCACAGATAGTGTATATTTAATGCTTTGCAGTTGAGGTACTCCCCTTCCCCAACACTACTTATTATGCATTTTTCTAACAGTTTTGTGAAAAGACAAGGATATTTTTCTGTCTTGTGAGTAGGGAGAAATGGAGGTTGTCAAGATTATGTGCTTCATTCTCAAAACATGTAAATGCAACATCCCTATTAGACCTGATGTTGTTTATGTCTAGTCAGGGCCACTATTCTGTATGGTTAGCTGAGAAATAATTGTTTAAGAAAATATAAGAATCTGTGTTTTAAGTGCAAAATTTAAAAAATACATATCAAATATTGTCTTTTTCATCCCAACAAAGTGTGAAATGTTGGTTTCTGTATTTCATTCAGATGAGATGCAAAAGAAGATAAAATATTTATTGATGAAAACTGCTTTGAAGTATAATGCTTATATGTCCTGCTTAAGTATTAAAAGCTGCCAGTTGTTCATAATCACCATGGCTCACATTTTGAGCAAGCACTAATTTGATTATGACTCATAGTGACAGTTTGATGGGTACAATGACTTGGAAATAAAACAGGTGATTTATTTAACATAAGCTTTGGTTACTTGCCAGCACTCTAGACTAAAGATTAGACTCACTAGTGAGCCATTGAACATTCAGTGATGGTTGACAAAATGTCCAGCAATTTCTTTAGTCATAAGAAAACAAATACAATTTGGAAAGTATGTAACCTTGTCTTTATTTTGTGATTCTCTGAGTAAGCAGAATTAAAACTGGTCTTGAACTGGTCATTCACCTGTTTCAGTCTTCTGGGTGATGGGATTATAGGTATGTGCTACCATTCCTCAAACATCTATATTTAAATGCTCCCATGTCTTTGTTTCTTTGTTTCTTTCTTTGTTTCTTTGAAGTCACTGCTTTCACATTATTTGTGCCAACTTTATTCCTTTTATTACTGTTGTGTGTGTTAAATAAGAGGTAAGTTAATGCTCTTCATTATAATTGTGGGACATGCCAAGTCTTGTTTATTTCCATAATGGTTTATCTGTATTTAAACAAAATGTTAGTAGACTACATAACTTTTATAGATGTTATTTTATTTGAGCTGGTAATCAGAATTGAAAACTGTACTATAATATACTTTCCAGCTTAATTCCTGTGTTCTCTGCAATTTGTTCAATTGTGGTCTTCTACAAAGGTCTTCATTTGCTGCTGATCCAAGGACATACTGTCATATAGGAGAGCAAACTATAAAGGTTCCTTCCTACTTCAGGGCCAGGAGACAGCAGAGAGATAATATTTCTGGTTCTTAGTGGAAGTATGAGATTCTAATAGGAAAAAGGGTTTCAAGGACAAAACAAGTCAATAAGTCATGAACCATATATATATGTGTATATATATACACATATATACACACACATATATAGTGTGTGTATGTTTAAGATACACATTAAAGATTATATATATAATATATATAAAGAATATATATATATATATCATTCATAGCATGTTCTATACTCCCAACCCAAGGAAATACTACGTAGTCCTTCTAAAATAAAATATTTTAGGGTGAGAATTGACTTCTTTCATTTTTATATCCATCTCTGAGTCTTATCTCAAAGACTTAATAAAATCGTTGTTTTAAAACATGTCAATATACTGAGAAAGACATTATAAAACAAATTCTTGCCCTAATAGCAAACAATTTATTGTAACAACATTTACATCATTTATTACAAAAAAGACAATTATATATAAGAGATCGTGATGGTTATTTTATATATAATTTTCAATTTTAACAGTACTGTTTTCATCATGGATGTAAATATTTGCTCTATTTGCAACTATATTTATGTCAATGACTATATATTTATTTTATTTTAAACTTATGCAACATTTATTACTTGTCACCCACTGTTTTAGTCACTGCAAACACTATATTTATTTGATTTTCAGGAAAATCCTATGAGTAAATACTATGATTATTTTATATACAAGGTAACTAAAGCACAGCTCAGGATAACTGAGCCAATAAGTAGCATTAAGCAGATTTCAGACCTCCTCCTTTGGTTCTGAATTCCAGCTCTCAGTGTGTCTGTAATGGTAATTTTTAGTCATTTCTTCATATCAAATAACCTCTGAGCTTTATTTTGTGATATGTGACACTAGCTAGATCATAGAAAGATGGTACATTTTCTGTCTGAGAAATGATCAAAAGTGAGAGGTCAAAATCTAAGACATGAAAATCTGACTTTGGCAGGGACCCCAAAGATTAGCTTTGTGAAGTGGGACTGGACCACAGGACCAGGAAGAGCTGTGAGGAGCATGTGAGAGTAGCCTGCTGAGCAGCCAGAGAATAGCTATGTGAGGGAGAGGAAGGTAGAGCTATCAACCAGACTGTGCAGAGAAAAAGCAGCAGGCTTTGGCAGCAGGTGTGAGGGAGGAGAGAGAGAGAAAGGCATGGCATTCCGGCAGCGTCCATCTGTTGTCTTGTCTCTTGCCTGCCAGTAGAATTTAGCCAGTGACTTCTGCAAGCCAACTGCCCTTCACCTTACAGCATACTGTTGTCAAACAAAGATATTCGTATAAGGGAGGAAGAACTGGCTTGAGCACTTAGTAGTTTTGTAGGGAAATAGAGTATTCATTTCAGAAACTCTTAAAATTCAAGGCGGGCATCATCTTTATTGGAGGAGCCCAGTAGGTCTAAAGCTTTGATTGTTAATATTAAATTGTATTCTGTATGGCTTATCAGCCCAAGAGCAAACAAACAAGGAAGACTGCAGACAGGAGAGCCATGGCCCCAAAAGATCTCAGAATTTAGCCAACAGTACCCAGCTTTGCAACGAATATCTGTCCCAGCATGGGTGTTGAAATGAACTGCAGCTCCTTTTAAATGAAGAAACTACTTGTATTAACCCATTGGCTCCTTCTCCTCCTCCTCCTCCTCCTCCTCCTCCTCCTCCTCCTCCTCCTCCTCCTTCTCCTTCCTCTCCTCCTTCTTCTCCTCCTCCTCCCTTTTCTCCCCCTCCTTCCTCTTCTCCTCCTTCTTCTCCTCCTTCTCCTCCTCCTCCTCCTTCTTCTTCTCCTCCTCCTCCTCCCTTTTCTCCCCCTCCTTCCTCTCCTCCTCCTCCTCCTCCTCCTCCTCCTCCTCCTCCTCCTCCTCCTCCTCCTCCTCCTCCTCCTCCTCCTCCTCCTCCCTCTTCTTCTTCTTCTGCCCTTGAATGCTTGTTTGTTTTTGTTTGTTCTTCCTTTGACCACACTACCTCTTGTAGTCTAACAGTTAAACAGGCTTTGTTAAGGGAAACTTGCCTTGCTGGTAAGGACAAGGAGGACCACTTCTCCCATTCCTAATATTTTCAAAGCCAGGTGGCCTACCCGTGGGCAAATGATTCAACTTTCTGAGCTCCTCTTGTTTCCTGTGGGCTTCTCTAAAACACGCTGTGCTTCCTTAGTGAAGTACCTATTCAAGTACAAAGAGTCAAGATGTGAAATTCTTCAAGCCTGCTGTGCCTGTTGCTTTCTCCATACCCTCAGATCTGCCTTTAAGTTATTAGTTGAGAAGGGTATGCAGATTTATAGACAGGCCACTCCTCAGCCTTCAGGTAAGAGCCAAGCCATTCTATTTCAAATCCATTCTCATTTCCTACTGCAAGACACAGACACAAAAAAATTGTGTATGACTCCTTGATTGAACTGGACATCGCTACAGCATTTTCCTTCTCTTTGCTTCAGACCCAGGGCTTAGTTTGTTAATTTACTCCTATGATTTATCCTGGAAGCTTATTATTTTTAGTTTATTTTTCTTAAGTTCTATAAGCCAAAGAAAGATTGCATTTACCTTTCAGTTGGTTAACTGTTTCCTCAGTTGAGTTATTTCACTGTATTTTAAACCAACAAAAATGTATTTTACATAGGAGTACATAGATATGTTACAGCTGGTTGGAGTACAAGCACAAGTCTTAATGATTTGACAGGCACATGGGTTAATTGAGTCCAGTCAGTTTTAAAGGTTAATGAATCTTTCTCCCTGTTTTAGTCCTTGGGTCAAAGCTCCTATAAACTAATGGGTAATTTTGGCATTACTAGGTCTCCTTAAACCCCAGGCCAGATGTGTTAAATCTGCCCCAGGTTTCTCTTAACAAAGTGACAGCAGGTTTTAATCTTCTTGTACACACTGCAGCAGCTGTGCAAACATTTCATTAACAAAAGAAAAGTGGGAAGCATTAAACCTGTGGGTAATTTGTGCTGAGCATTTGCTATCAGAAGACTTTAAGATGCCCCAAAGTGAGGCTAAATCTGTGCACCTTAAATTCTGCCTCATTTCAAAAAGCCTGGGAAGTCATCACAAAGAAATTAAATTCTATCTAGGGAATTACAAAAAAGCAAGAAGAGTCTGTGAATTAGTATTCAGCACCACAGTTTTCAAATGCATACGTGCCAGAAATAATAAAACAAAGCGTTTCAGGCAAAAAAATACATTCTGAATAGGAAAGCTGTAACAAGTGAGGTAGTCAAGTCTTTTAAATGAAAAACTGTTTAATATAATATTTACATGTTGTCCTTTGTAGGTTTTTGGAATTATGTTGGCACTTATTCTCAAAATACAAAAATTTTCAAAGATAACTAGAAAGTTGACACTAAAACTTTGATTTGTCTTCATTTTATTGCCATCAAATTAAGTATTGTACTTATATCTTAGTTCTCATTATTGAGAGTTTTAATGCACTACTGACATTTTATTAGTGGATTTTGATATCGGAATATCTGCCTATGAGTTTTATATTTACTGATGTAAAGAGTTAGGACAAATCTCAACTGCCATTCTATTTCATCTTTTACTTGAGCATAACTCACAGTCTGTAACAACAAAAACATTTACTTCCATCCCCAAAAGATACAGGCTATTGGACATTTATGTTTTTGTCTCTCCCATGCAGTTCTTTCTAAAATACTATTTCTCCCAGTTCTTGCATCATTCATTTGATATCTAATTCCTGGTGCTCTCAATAGCTCATTTTAGAGTAGTTCTTTGCATATATGTTATTCTACCACTCCATAATAGTGAACTGCTAAAGACAAACTTTAGGGGCTGACCCAAAGTCCACTGTACTCACTACTGATTCTTGGCTATAAGAGAAACCCATGGATGGACTTTTGTCATGTTGAAAATTTTTTATGGTTGTTTTGGTGAAACAGTCTTTAATTGTTTTCTTTTAATTAAAACATAAGAATTGTAGACAAGAAGAGCATAGCTTTTCATTCTGAGCAATATATTTGACATGGATAGGAGTATAGAATGGAGAAACAAACCAACAAGAAACTAACCAAGGCGACAAAATGAGTACCATCCATAAAGAACCTACACTTTAGGAAGGAAAATTGAGCACCAAAAGCAAACATATTTTACAGACTTAGTTTAAAATATCTTTTACTCATTTTATTTTAAATTATTTTGAATTTCATTTTAGATAAGTTTCTTCAAAAGAAAATTTCATGTTAAAAGTCTCAGTATCCATAATTCTCCTTTTATTTTTCTGTAGCTAATACTAGGTTTTTTTTTTTCAGAGAAATTGTTAAATTCCACCAAGTTTTTATGTCTGTGCACCTAAAGACCTGCCACTGGGCAGGTTACGTAAATCTAATACTTTCTGAGATTTTCAAATTTCACTAGTCTTAGTTATGATCTTGGTACTTTCACATTTCTGTGTCTTAAGAGCAGACACGATTCTACATATCTAGAATGGGATCCAAGAGAATGACATTGAACTAGTGCCGTATTCTTTCATCCAATGCACACAGACAGGACCAAGTGATTCTGATGTAGATGATCCACAGACTAGAGACAGAGATCTCATGCTTTCCCATCTTACTGCCTGCTTATTGGTTCATTTTTAAAGGACATTTAGTCTCAAGAAGTGACACTTCTTAAAAGCAGTGTATGAAGAAGATATCCCAAAGGAAGTGGCATTTGAGCTACTCCTAAATGATGAGACTAGAAGAATCAGAAAAGCTCTCCAACAGAGAAAATGGGAAATAGAAAACTCCAGGGATGAGAAGAAGCACGTGCAGCCATAGGCTGGTACAATAAAATGGAAGAGCTAGAGAGAGTGGATACGTATGACTGGAAGCAAATGTTGATACATCTAAATGGCTTCCAAGCTGAGGAAACTTGGAACAATGTGCAAACTCTTTGAAACACAATTTTCTACCTGTGGGATGGTGATGATAAAACCTGTCAAGCTCTAAGAATTGAGTGAGTCATGTGGAAAGCCAATTGCATAATGACAAGCACAATGGAGGCTGTTAGGAAACGGTAGTTTTACTCATGATTGAATATGATTGAAATTTTCCATTGATAATATGAAGTACATGAGAATAAAAGATGGGGACTGTGATATTCAGAAAGCTACACCTGTTTGTTTATGGATTACCAAGGCAATTACAGCACAGTTGCAGCTGGGCTTTAACCCATTCATTCATTGAACTAAATGTAGGCAAGACTTAAAGGTGACCAACACTCAGTCTTCTTTTGCTTTTTCAGTAATGTAGATACAACTAGGAAGTAACTTTGTCATATTTCATCAAATAATAAAATGTCTAAATTCTGAAATCCTAGCTCAGTCATAAACCAAGCTCCCTCCCACTGTATAAACAGGATTCTATTTCTCTGATAACAGGAACTCCTCATTGCCTGGGGGATGAAGTGAGAGATCCTTAGAACAACTGCACAAGTTCTCTTGTCTGGCTGCTGTCTTTTCTCTCAGCACTAGTTTGAAGCAGCCCCTGATCATTTAGGAGAATGCAGCATGCTAGTACTTTGTACTTCAAATGTGTTCTTGCCTCTCAAAGGATAAAAGTCTGAGCTTCAGCCTAAATGTTAAATCATAAACATTTCTTTCATCAAATCACTTAATTTCCTAAGTATTTTTGAACAGTACTCAGTGTTTGGAGAGTTCTATATTCTAAATAATATAAATATTTAAATCTTATAAAGGTATATACCACATTACCTTCTCACCCTGTATTACATGCCATGCCCCAACACATCCTAGTGTGTTGGGTCTTTTTATCAAGCGATTATTTTAAGCTATGCCTGTTGCCAAGTGAAAACAAAGGAAGCAATATTAAGCAATCAGCATTTACTTACCAGTTTGCAGGTAAACATTCAAGTTTCAGTATTGTAGGAATCATTGCACTGAGCACACTGTCTAGCTCTTCCTTCTTCAGTTTCTACATTTGCTATCACAGTGGGTAATGCGGTAAGAGAATACACTTCTAGATAGGCCTCTTTACCTCTACTTTGATTATTGCAAAACATAGACACATATTTGAGCCTCAGCAATACGACTTGAAATACAGTTAAGTATTACTACGATGTGCATATATTTGATGTAGACAGAAGGGTGCAAATGTTTATTTGTTATAAACCACAGTCAGAGAAAAAAAAGTGCATGGTGTTAAAACATTCCAGGCACATTTCTCTCTGTGTTTTTGCATTTAATAAAACACTGCAGATACCTTTTTTGCCATGCTTTTCATTAAATAGGTTTATACCTTCAGCAAACGTGAGAGCCCCTTTTGAAAAACTTGATAACTTCTCACCTCACTTTTAAGATGTGTGGGGCCTGCTGTTTGGAAAGTTGTCATCATCTCTCAGAACTTTCTTCAAGACGTTTATATTCCACTTTGAGGCTCCACAAATCTGTGCTTATAATTATTTACTATAAGTGTTTTGATTTGCACTTTCAATAGTTTATAAACAGCTGTGTGTTGCAAATTTTTGTGTAATTACTGATGATTGGTAAGTAGACAGAAATCAATTTTCATAAAATCCTTGAGGACTCACTGATTCTAAGCATTGTGCTAAGTACTTTTAATACACTCCCCACAACTTTGTGACATGGAAACCATTGTTTTCATATTTTACAAATGACAAAACTGAGACATGAGGATATGTGAGCACTTTAATACTTAGTCCATTTGACTTCCTCTAGGTTTTGCCACAAATTTGGATAACAATAAGTGTGAATGCCTTTAATACCAAGAAAACCCTGTGTTTAAAGAAAGTTTGGTCATTAAGCTGATGACTTACCTACTTCAGAACCATAAGGACAATATCCCTATGATAGGAGACTTGGTTTGCTATCAATTAAAGTTGGGAATAGTTATCTTTTAGAGTTCTGTATTCAAAGTTCTGAATGCAATATGACTTTTTTTTTCAAATTACATTGGTCAGTTTCACATATTCTGTAGACCCAAGTGCCTGGGTTTCTATTAGCTTCTTTTACAAGTTCTGTTTGTCCTTAGGTGTACTGTCTACATTCTTGGTCCCTCTTATTTATTTTGATCATATTTATATACAGGCTTATTGAAGTTGGAATATGCTCCATAAAATAGGCATTCAGTAGGTGGTATTTGTTAGTAAGGAATTACTCTCATTGGTTATTTTAATTTCTTCTCATCTTTGGTCACTAAGATTTTTTTGAGTAACCCACCCCAAGATGTCTTCTCTATGTACAACTGAAGCATTCATGTACGGTTAATGAAACATACTTTTTGCATTTTATCACCCTTTGTATTTGTATATTCACTTGCCTTTCTGCAGTCTTTGCCTAAAGTATGGATCTAAGTAATTCAATTGCAAAGAATACTGAGGTCAGGTAGAATGACTGCCTATTTTGCAGCATGCTATTTTTCCATAATAATGAATCATTGAAGGATTTTTTTTTCACACAGGAGATGCTCCAAAAAGTGCAAGAAACATGTGTATTGAATGAGTTAGAAGAATTGTGTAAAGCCTGTATATTCGACATCTTGGAAGGCTTACAAATTTCCATAACTCCCATTAAACACTATATATACAATATAATAATGACCAAGAAGTGAAAGATACCAGTATAGTGATAAAAACACAAGAGTTCTTCAGAATAGTGTATGATAAATTGGACTCAGTGGGCTATTAAAATAAAACATTAAAATTTGGGCAAGTGAAAGGTGAAAGTGGATCTGAGATGAATTAAGCATCATGATATGAAAGATTTATAAAATATTATATTAAAAAGACTAAGGTGTGGCAAACAATATAAGTAGAGGCCTTGTGGGTATTATGAAGGAAGACCAAGCTTACTTTCCTGTTAGTGATTGTTTATTTTAGTGAACAAGAAAATCTCTTCAGAGAACCTGACCACTAGCCAGCTCCCCATCATTGACAGGGCATTTTATTATGCTTTGTTGTACCTGAAATTAATTTACAGTGTTTTTTTGTCATTTAATGCTATTTCTTTTCCTTATAGAATATTTTTTAATTTCTTTAAGTGAGGCAAAATTTTCCAAATTATAAGTGTATTTTTGAGAACTTCTACTTGTTTATAAAATTATAAAGTTTAATTTATTTTCAGGCAGATATGTTGGCTCTTTATGATCTTCAATGTTGCATGAATTTTAAATTTTTGCCTCTGGCTTGAATTGAATTGTCAGGAAATGAAATGGGTGAAAGCAGTGTTACCTGCCATGAGCTTACTTGCTAATGAAGTTGATTCATCTCAAGGTGATTTTAGAACATATTAAGAATTCCCAGTAGATTTTTCTTTTCATTTTCTAGTTACCTTCATGTTTAGAGTTTTGCTTTAATTTTTTTTAGCTATTAGAGCTTATTTTACCTATTTTTTATTTTGAAACTATTGTTAATTGATTTTATTTTGCATTTATTATGTCCTGCAAGAAAGAAAAATCATATAAATCAAATACTATATGAGGAACAGGAAATGATTGTGTTATTGTTTGTACAGTTGTGAAGTAGGCATGTAATTATAAATGTTGATTTAGCCATCATGCCAAAATAGAGAAAAGGGAAAATATAGCCCATTTATAACTTGTTATTCTGTGCAATAGTAGTAGATATTTTAGATCCTCTGTCACCCCCAATTAGATATTCTGTTCTCTTGAATTGTCTAGTATCAGTCAATAGAATAATCTGCCAAATACTAACTTAGTCACAGGCAATCAGCCTTGAGGGCAAGTGCTTTTACCAGTGGAAAAAAAATTGCCATCCTAGAATTCATTTCTTTTTAAGGATAAATAATACTCTAGTGTTTATGTAAGCCACATTATGGTTGTTTATTTATGCTGATTGACAAATGAGATTTTATGATGCTTTTGGCTCTTATGACTGGTAGTACTATAGACATTGGTGCTCACATGCCTGTTAAGTCTTTCACTTTCCTAAAGTCCATTCCTTTGTGTATATGTTTAACAGTGGAATTACTCGAACATATGGTAATTTTATTTTTAGCATTGTATGGAGCTATCATAGTGTTTTCATATTCCCAATAACAATGCACAGTGTTCTGATTTTTCTACACCCTTGCTGGCAATTAGTTTTATTTTTGATAAAAGCCATGCTAATGAGTATCAAGCTATATTTCATTTTAGCTTTGATTTATGTTTCCACAATGGTTACTAATATTGAGCTACTTTTTATGGGCTTATTAACCATTTATGTAAGTTCCTTTGATGAATATCTATTATTAAGTTCCTTACCAATTAAAAGATTGTAATAGGCTTTTAAATTTTTTATTCTACAATTTAAGAGGCATTAAGTACATAGAGGGAACTATTAATCACTGTGAGGGATAAATGTTAAGACAGTTATGACCCTTAATTAGGTGAAATGCTAGAACCTCCAGAAAAAAAGAACAAAGATAAGTAGATGAAATTTTCAAAAATGTATTTACACAAGAAAGTAGAAAAACATATGTCCCTTTCAAGTGTTTGGAGAGGTAATCAGCACCTATAAAATCAATATCCCTGGAGACAGAGTTTTAGAAGATGAATTTGATTTCAACAGGAACCAGCAGGCGTGAGAGAACAGTCAGTCCGCATATATGGCAAGATGAAAACAAAAATAGGCTGGAGGAACGTTTTGTGCACCTGCACCTAGTTCAGTCTGTCTACAAAGGTTGAACAAGGATTCATGTTAAATACCCTTGTATATCAGAATAACAAATTGCTAATTAATAAGCAATACAAATTTGTGGTAATTTTTGAGAGAGAATGAAATCTGAAAAGAACTAGACCTCAAATTTTCTCCATTTCCATACTTTTGTTGAGCTGTATGTCACATAGCCATAGGCTCTAGTACTCTGCACACTTCAGGCATCGAACAAATGGATTGATAGAACAAAACCGTTGCACTGCTCTCCTTTCTGATATGTTGTTTTTCTGCACATGAAGTCTATCAGTGAATTTTTAGTAGTGTGACTCTCTGTATAATTATTTTGTCAGAGCTTGCAATGCATTTCTAAAATAATGAATTGGTTACCTGAACATGTCTTTTATTCCACTGGATTTTATTGGAGCTACAGCTGTTTTATAAGAGTGTGTCTTTGCTGGGACAATTAAGGAAAAATGGTGCTATTACAAACAAAACACAGGAGTCCAAAATAGGCCTCAATCATTTTCTGGCTGCAGATACAAAACTGTAGTTAGTTCCAGCCTACATTCTGTTCAGTTCTGTGATGTTAAATGTGAATAGCTGTATTTCTTTGAAAATTGAAATAATTCACATCGAAATCAACATAGGCAAGCAACATAATCACCAGATTGAGTGACACAATTTTCTTCCCCCACAGAAGAAGATTGTTTGTGGGTTCTGAGAACAGTAGAAATTAAGGCACTGTTGAGCTTTTTCAGTGGCTGAAATGGCCTTAGCTTCTCATTATTTAAAAATAAAGCACAGGGCAATTTATATATGCCTGTGATACTTTAATACAGCTTAGAATAAGTCTAAAAGGTCAATATTGCTGTCACAGAAAAACATTATTTTCAAAAATAGCAAGAAGAATAAAAGATTCAAAAGTTACAAATAATTGGTGTGCCTAGTTGGAGGTGCAGATCATTACATGTATTAAGTGTTTACAATTTCTAAGACACTGAGCTTTTATGAGTTATTACTTTCAGGAGGCCTATAGCATAGGATTTATGTTCCAAAATTTACAAATGAATCCATAGGAATATAGATTGAACAGTTTGTAAAGTTTTCTAATGGCTGATTTTAGAAGCTATGATAAATATTTTCTCACTCCTGTCATAGTGTATCTAATTGGATCAAGAACAGAATTATCATCCTTGTTCTCACTGAAGTGCAGACCATGAGGAAGTTATTCTGAAAAAGTGTTCTTGACAACTTCTGGAACCTTTGGTTTGTCAGTCTTCTTCTTCTTCTTCTTCTTCTTCTTCTTCTTCTTCTTCTTCTTCTTCTTCTTCTTCTTCTTCTTCTTCTTCTTCTTCTTCTTCTTCTGTTGCTGCTTCTGCTTCTGCTTTTGCCTCTCCTTCTCCTCCTCATCTTCCTCCTCCTTTCCTCCTCTTCCTCCTCCTCCTCTTCCTCTTCTTCCAGGTAGTTGATGATGAGAAAGAAAAATCATGGAGGATAGTTTACAAGTAATAACTTAGCTAGTTCAGTGGAAATTCCACTAGCAAAAATGGAGACACCAGAACCTACCCAATTACAAATGAGCAAGGGCAAATGACTTAATGATACTTTAAGGGGGAGGGAGAAAAAGAAGACACTGACTAGCAATAGAGTGCTTTGTATAGACCACTGTTTGCCATATGATACTCTTCTTTCCCAACATATATCACTATATATACCTTTTATGTAATTTGATAATATTCTCAAATTCCATACAAGGAAAGTTTCATGTCCTTTCTATACATACAAACTTGTCTTTACATGACTCTATATATTATACAGTAACATGGCAAAGTATACCTTCCAGTCAAACAACATATGGACTACAGTGTTACTGTCTAGTAATTCAATCTCTTCTTGTATATAAATAAATAAACATATATTCTGAAAACACACATAATGTTCTTTGAGAGAGATGCTGTATCAATGATGCAAATCTCTCAGCTCTCACCATAACATGAGTTTTATTGCCTTCTCCTTTATTCAGATCCAGTTATTAAAACACATGAAATTTCTTACTTATTGAATTTAAAAACAGTTTTTGTATCTAACTCAACCCCTCAACTAATGTATAGTGACTGCTATTTGTATGTATTGTTCTTTGGTATAGTATATAGTTAAAGTATCATACAACCTTCTTGTGAATGGCAGGTTGGTATTCACCTGCCATTGAGGTTCATTATAGTAAGAGATGGTCTTAAAAAACTTTTCTTATTGTATTTGGACTTTAGTGTGCTTAATGCATAAGGCACAACATAAGGTATAATGGCTAAAACAATAGTGACAACTAAAGTTTGTCGAGCCCTATGTGTATGCCTAGCACTGTAGTAGTACATTATGGGAATCATTATTATTCAATTCTCATAAATTAACAATAAAGCTGCATTCATACTATCAAAGTTTTACAGCAATGGAAGGTAAATTAAAACCTTTTGAAAACACTTTCCCACTAAGAAATAATAACAGTGAATTTAATCAGTTGTGGTTTTCTGCAGCGATCTTTGTTCCAAAGAGAAATTCCCTGAATGAATGGTTACATGGACTATAGTGTTACTATCTAGCAACCTAATCTCTTCTTATATACAAATAAGCATGAATACTAATGTAGTTAGGGATTATGCTGGGTTAGTAAAGTAGAAGTTGTAGGTACCCCTATATGGCTCATGGAGCCTCAACACTAGAATTAGATTTACAGGCAACTAATGAATGCCAAGGATGCAAGAAATCATTTTCCCCAAGGATGAGGACACCAATTGGCTATCCAATACCAAATTATAAGCCCTGAAAATGTTTATATATGAATAACATTGCATAGACTGCATGTGTGTGTGTGTGTTGCGTTTAACACCATTTAAAGAAAAAGAGGCCATGAATTTGCATAAGACCAAGGAAATTATATAGGAGAGGTTAGAAGTAGAAACTGGAAGGAGGAGAATAATACAATTATATTATAATCTTTATTTTTATATCTATATGTCTATCTATCTATCTATCTATCTATCTATCTATCTATCTATCTACCTGAAAAAGATTCAGAACAGGCTTGGGTTTTTGCACAGTGCTAGAAATTTTACTTTTTATTTGAATTTGGTGATTGACTCATGAGCAGTTCTGGATAGAATTAGAGCATGACATTTCTATTATAATATCAAAGATGAAGAAGCAATAAGCCTGGAATCTCTGCTGATAAATCTAAAGAACAGAGGAAATTGTGTTCATCATGATATAAGTCCTAATGTTAAGTGCCAAGACTTTTGGCTCATTGCAAAGCTGACAGTTCCTATGATCCTTACCTCCATAACCTCCACACTAGACACACTGATAACACTATCACCACCATTACCAAGGCACAGTATATGTTCAATGTTGTTTCTATCAGTGACCTTCCAGACAAAGACTAACTCAGACTCTGATTAAACATCCTATTGATTCTGATTCAAATCCTCTTAGGGTAAGTAGTCAGGAAGAATAGGGGGATTAACAGGAGAGAGGAGAACAATAGGGGTGACCATGGTCAAATGCATAATATAAGATAAATATTTTTCTGGTAAATTGAGAATACCCACAGAGTTATCTAAACTGGACACTTGGCAGCTCCAAGAAACCGAGCCACCAACCAAAGAGCATACATGAGTCCAAGGTACCCATCATATAGGGTCACCTTTTCTAGTCTCAGTGGGAGTGGATGCACCTAACCCTGCAAACACTTGATTTGCCAGGGTGGTGAGATACCCAGAGCAGGGCACCCTCTCAGAGGAGATGGATACAGGAGAACTGTTGATGGAGAGATTCTGGGAGGGAAGATTCAGCATTTGGGATGTAAATAAATAAATAAATAAATAAAATAACATAAATACTTTTAAAAGATAGACAACAGCACTAGATGTTATAGTTCCCTGTAGATGTATTTGCTTAAATCATGTGATAATAGAAAATATAATTCTATAGATTCTTATGTTAATTCTAATATGAACAAAGTCAATCACTGAACACAACCCTTCTGTTTGCAAAACTTCTGGAAACTAAATATGTGATGAATATCCCCATTTTCTGATTCATCTAAACATGTGGCATTTTAAATTACCTGAATTGAACACAGAACAGAGCAAAAGTAAAAACCTTTGGATGCATTTTAGTCCTATAGTTGTTGCTTGCTGTGCACTACTGATATTGGTCTTTGCTTTTGGTTACCACATCACACTCACGCAGGCCTCATTTGTCCTCACCCTATCAGCTTTATAATTTATTTATAATTTATTTATCTGCAAGACTCACTTCTTTTTTATGGCTGACATACAAGAATGGTAGAGGCCAGCAAATGGCAAATACCTCACAGGCTTCTTTGCTTACCCTATCAAAATAAGAGTATCTTTTCTTTGCTTTGTATAAATGCACACCCTTGAGATCATGAATTGACAGTCATTGGTTCACTTCTCAGTTCCATGCTCAGGGGAAGGTATGTAGTCTTTCTGTATCTGTAGGCAAGTTTATTTCCTGAAGAACATTTTGTAATATCTGAAGACATGATTGTATTCCAAGCTCCTTGAATAATGATTGGAGTCATAACAGTGTTGGCTAAATAAATAAATAGATACACAAAGATGAAAAAGGTTGAATCTGTATATGGTCCTCTGAGTTAACAACATGCCAAAAAAACTATACTGCTCTGTGATGACAGAGAAATTAAAGACAGAAAAGGTAGAGGCAAACCCTAACTGTACAAGAAATAACAACTATAAACACGAGAACTACTCAAGAAAAAAGATGAAAATTTCAAATTGTATTTTAGGTTATGAATACTCATCATTCAATATTTCTCTGGTGTGAGTTTGAAAACAGTAATTTATAGGGTCAAAAGGACAATTAAATTATTAAATTAGCAAAAATATGTAGTTTTATAAGAATTCTTTGTCTTTTCTTATTAACGCTTTTAATTGTTTAACTTTAAAATTTTAATTTAAATAAAATTATATCACTTCCTCACTTTCCTTTCTTCCCCATTCTCCCCCTTAGCCCCCCACTTCCAACTCCCAATGCCTCTACCACTGTCAATTCGATACTCTCTTCTACACATACACGTGAACACATGCACGTGCACACACACACACAAATATACTCACATGTTGGTAGTTTATATCATCACAATATTCAATCCTCATTTTAATTTATATTATTACATGATCCAGCCTCCCTTAAGTGTATTTGCAGAAGTGATCATTTGCAGGGATATTAGTTGAGGAGTTCAGCAATATAGCTCCTCAGTCCCCTGTAAATACATAGAGTTCTTTAGAAATTATCAAGGGTTTAAATTCACAGGGTCTGTTTTTGTTTCAACATATAAAAAATTAGTCATATTATTCTATGACCATCAATTTCCTCACTATCACTATCAATGGTTCCCAAGAGGACTCACCATTGATAGTATGATAGACCTAACGTGAACCAGTATCTCGTTTAATAGTCTCACATAAAACCATGTGGTCTGACCAGTTCCTAAAGGATCTATTCTTCAGTACCCACTTCCATCATCCTTACTGCATTCCCCTCAAAATTAACTCCCCACAATTAAACATTTTTCGGAAATGTCTGATTAGTTACTGAAGAAGCCATTCCATTAAGAAGCACCAGAACTGGCATTTGAATCTTGCCTAACTGTCTTACAGTTTAGTTTTATTATACCACATTGCACTGTGAACTGCCTCTTACTGTATTCTATTATTTGATCATCTGTATGAGAACCAAAACAAGAAAATAGAGTGTTGGCATTTTCAATGATATCTGAAAACACAAAGGTGAGGTGACATTTTTTTCTTTACACACGTATATGAATTATCAGGAAAAACTTATACTGACTTTAGTATTAAAATAGATTTTGGTGGTAGAATCTACAAATACTGAGTAGCCATTAAGTCTTTATTGCTCTGGATTTTCAGTGTATTTTGGAACTCAAATACAGGAATTTCATTTCTTTTAGCAAGGTACAAAGAGGGGAGGGTGAAACCTAGTTTATACTATATAGTATATACACACACACACACATACACACAAACACATACACACATACACACAAACACACACACACACACAGGGATTCATGCACAGAAGAACATGTGAATTATAATCTGGAAATTATTATTATACTTTTCATTATTTATGACAATTTTTAAATTCAAATATATTTGATCATATTCTTCATATACTTCAGAGCAATAGTAATAAAACCTTCATGGTATTTGTACAGAAACAGACATGATGATCAATGGGCTCAATAGAATAAAAGACCCAGAAATAATCTCACATACCTATGAACACTTGATTTTTTACAAAGAAGCCAAAACCATACAATGGAAAAATGAATGCATCTTCAACAAATGGTGCTGGACTAACTGGATATCTACAGGTAGAAGAATGAAAACAGATCCATACTTATCACTCTGCATAAAACTCAATTACAAGTGGATCAAGGTCCTCAACCTAAAACAGGATACACTAAAGCTCATAAAACATAAAGTGGGAAATATCCTTTCAAGTCATCAGTACAAGTTCCTGAACAGAACACCAATGACTCAGGCTCTAAGATTAATAAATGGGACCTCATGAATCTGCAAAGCAAGGGGACTATCAATAGGACAAATCAGCAGTCCACAGATTGGGGGAAGGATTTTCAGCAACCCTACATCTGACAGAGGGAAAATATCCAAAATTTATAAAGAACTCAAGAAGTTAGACACCAACAACCCAAATAACGCAATTAAAAAATTGGGATACAGAACTAAACAGAGAATTCTCAAGAGAGCAATATCAAATGGCTGAGTAACACTTAAAGAAAAGTTCAAATGTCTTAGTTATCAGGGACATGCAAATCAAAACATATATGAAGTTTTATCTTACAACCATCTGAATGGCTAAGATTAAAAACTCAATAAATAGAACATGCTGGGGAGGATGTGAAACAAGGGGAAACACTTCTCCATTGCTCGTGGGAGTACAAACTTGTACAACCAATTTGGTATTTTCTCAGAAAACTGAATAGTTCTACCTCAAGACCCAGCTATAGCACTCCTGGGCATATACCCAAAATTTCTCCAACATTTCACAAAGGCACTATGTTCACAGCAGCGTTATTTGTAGTAGCCAGAAACTGGAAACAACCTAGATATCCATCACCTGAAGAATGGATAAAGAAAATGTGGTACAACTCCACAGTAGAATACTATTCAGCTATTAAAAACCAAGACATCATGAATTTTACAGGCAAATGCATAGAACTTGATAATATCACCCTGAGGTAACCCAGTCCCCAAAGGACATGCATGGGATGTACTCACTTTTAAGTGGATATTAACCATAAAATAGAGGTACCATGTTATGTTCCACAGACCCAAAGAAGCTAAACAAGAAGGAAGGCCCAATCAAGGAAGCTTAAAAGAGGGAATAGTCATAACAGGTAGATGGATGGAGGGACCTGGGAGGGATGAGGGATGGCGAGGGGAATGGGGATTCAGGATCAGGTGTAGGGAAGGACAGGAGAGATGGCTAGATGGCTATGAAAATGAATGGAAATATGCAACTGATCCAGGTGAGGAGGTGGGGGCATCCCCAGGAAGAGAAAGAGATCTGGGATAAGGGAGGCACACAATAATCAATGGGGGGGTTGACATTAGCTATGACTCACTACATTGGGGATATGGAACCTGAAGAGAACGCCTCCTGTAGCCAGATAGGAACTCCAGGGTCATCATAGAGACACCAACTCACCCATAAACCTTTCAAACCCAAACTTATCCTGTCTACTAGTAATGTAGTCAATGGGGGAGGGAACCGAGACTAAGGGAATGGACACTCAATAACAGTCCCAACTTGAGACCCATCTCATGGGCAAGCACCAGTCCCTAACACTATTAATAATACTCTGTTATGCTTGCAGACAGGAGCATGTTGTCCTCTGCCAGGCTTCACCCAGCAGCTGCTACAGATAGATGCAGATACCCACAGCTAAACAGTGGATGGAACGTGGGGACTCTTATGGAAGAATAAGAGGAAGGATTGAGACCCCAAAAGGGATAGAAACTCCCAAGGAAGACCAACAGTAAAGTACTTGGACTCTTGGGGGTTCTCAGAGTCTGAACCATCAACCAAAGAACATGCAAGAGCTGAACCTAGGCTGCCCCACACATAAGTAGCAGATGTGTAGCTTGAATTTCATGTGGGTCTTGGAGCAGGGTATAACCCAAAAGCTGTTGCCTGTCTGTGGTATATGTTCTACTATCTTGGCTGCCTACTTGGCAGACTTGAAATGCCAGGGTTGGGGGTGGATGTCCAGGGGTGTCCCACCTGCTCAGAGGAGAAGAGGAAGGGGAATTTGGGAAGGATTGTGAGAGGTGGTGACTAAGAGGTGGGCAGTGAGTGGGTGTAAATTGAATAAGTCAAAAACAAAAATTAAAAAAAAAAAAGAGTGCAATCCTAATCAGACAGAATCCCTCATAAGAAAAGAAATAGACCCTATAAAGATCTGGTCTTTTTCTTTGTCTATGAGCACAGTGAGGAAAGTCACATTGAGATTATGGTAAGAAAGAGATTACCTAAAGGAAAGCGAAGCTTCACTAGAAAACAATATTCATATTATTTTAATCTTGAACTTTTACCCTCTAGAAGTGTTAAGAAAACAAATTTTGGTAATAAAAATAACAAATACCCATTAATCAAATACTTCTTCAGATTAAACCACTTCAGAAGTATATTATTCAGAGAGAGAGAGAGAGAGAAAGAGAGAGAGAGAGAGAGAGGATAGTCTCAGTTTTGTATTCTCGTATACTCATATTAAGTCAAGAATAGTCCATTTGGGCTAAAGAAATGTCTGTCCTGAGTTCAATTCCCAGCAACTACATGGTGCATCACAACCTTCTGAAATGGTATCCGATGCCCATTTCTAATGTGTCTGAAGACAGTGACAATGTACTCATATGCATAAAATAAACAAATAAATCCTAAAAAGGAAAAAAAAAAAAAGAATAAGCCTCTGGGGTACTGAACAAATTTCTAGCTATCTCATAAAGAATAATGGGGCAATTGATAACGGTTGTTTGAAGAAAGTGTGGGAGAACACAAACTTTGTCCTTGAATATTAGAATGCTGTTTCTCTTATCAGATGCCTTTCCTGTCAGTTTTCACACTCTCGTCTTCCAGCATCTGATTGAGATCAGCCAGTGTCTGATACCAGCTTAGATATCACAGTGGAAGAAGAGAAGCAAGCTTCATCTTTCTCTGGATTTTTTTTCATCCTACCTGCAAGTTTTAGCTCCAGGATCTTTTGGGTCCCTTTCTGTTTACTTCTTAATAAATAGGCACTGCATTAAATGTTATGAGTGTGCCATCTGTTGTTTGAGAGACTAGTATTGAACAGATGTTTAAAATGTAGAAGATAGACTAAACTATGGGACAGGAGAAATTGTTAACACTAAAGTTATGAACTTAACGTCAGCATTTTGCCACTAGAGTTCCTTTCAAATAGGACTATTTACAAAGGAAACCAGTAGGAAGGAGAATTAGTGACAAGAGAGAATGATGAAGGGTAAATCTGGGTAAAGTAAAATTATATATCTGGAGAGCAATGTAATAAGGAAACCATTATTTTCTTACATTCACTAAAGGTTTTTTTTTTTAATGGAAAGAGACATATCAGATTGAAGGGAGCCTTTATCATTGGGAAGATTTGAAAGTAACACAAGGGTTTGTTTCTCCTCTGAAGAAGGAAGAGTGTGCACAGATGGGAGTTAAGAATAGATAAAATGTCATTTGACATGATGTAAGAGACAATAAATTGTTTTGAAATTCTTTATTCCCAATTTTCTAAGTTTGTGACTGCAAAGCAAGCAGAACTCACAAATTGAGTAATGAGTAATGCCATGCAACTGGGCTCTCCTCTCCTTTCTGAACATCCTGCATGAGTGGCATACTAATAGGCACTCCAGGGGAAAGGTTAATAACACACAAGCTGCTGTTCATTCCTTTCCAAACACAATTAGAACATCAGATGTTTGTCTATTCTAGGGAATCCTTATAATTTCTTTATAGCCCTTTCCTCCCACTCTTCCTCACTCCTTTCCTTGTCCACTATTATCTCAACTATCCTTATTTACAGCTTCCATTTTATAGATTTGGGAAGGGGCAAGACTATATTTGAAAAGAAAAATAATATACCCCATACAATCTTATAAGAAAGACATGTAGATGCTGATAAAACATTTTGCTCTTATTTATCTGAACTATCTACTAGATTTTAGAATCTCTCCTTTTGTAAGCCAATGCATTCAACTTTCTTCAAGATCCTCCTTTAGTCTTTGCTAATCCATTCTTCAGCTTTTGCTCATGGTTATCAGATTCTGGAACACCATCCTTAAAGCTGCTTTTTTTCTGTACCTGATTTTCACTGCCTGTCAATTCTCTTGAACAGCTTTCATAATGCTGAGGATGACACTTATTGAACAAATGAAAATTCATACGTACTGTTATCTACTTCCAACTGAAAAAATAATGAAAGGTTTGTGTCTGGTTTTTCCTTTGAGAAAAATACAGCTATGAAAGGAATTAGGAAGAATTCATATCAATGCACCATTGTAATAAAGGTCACTGTACACTGAGTAATTAAATAAAGTTTAAAATAAAATGAAACATATCATATTGTACAAAGATACCTAAAAGAAAGAATTCATCAAAAATCTTTCAAACACCACTAATTATATCAGAATTCCTTCTTATTTGAACATTTTAAAGAATGATAATCAAATTACAAATCAGCCACACTACCAATGTTTGTTTAGTTATGCTAACTCATACATATATATATACATGTATATGCCAAACATATATATGTATATGCCAAACCTATGGTTATGGTTTCATTGCTATGAAGAAACACAAGAGTGTGATAGCCAAGGCAACTCTTATAAGGGACAATATTTAATTGGAGCTGGCTTACATTTTCAGAGATTCAGTCCATTATCATCATAGAAGGAATCATGGTAGTGTCTAGGCAGACATGGTGCTGAAGAAGGTGCTGAGAGTTCTACATCTTGATCCAAAGGCAACTGAAAGGGGAGTGGCATCCTCAGGCAACTAGGAGGAAGCTCTTGTCCATCATGGCTAGAGCCTAAGCAAAGGAGGAGACTTTTAAAGCTCATCCCACAGTGGTATACTTCCTCTAACAATGCTACACCTTCTAACAGTACCAATCTTTATGGGCCAAGCATATTCAAAACCCCACAACCATCAAATCTAACTTAATGAACTGGTCTCTGAAGCTTCACATACTTTAACAATCTGTAAGAGAACATATTATTTATAGATAACTGAATTATGAATTCATAATATAACAGGATCTGTTGATCAATATTGGTTAATAAATTCACATTCTAGGATAAAAGCATTAATTACAATCATATTTGCAAAAAGAGTATGATGAGACATGATGAATATAATTTGTTCTGCCAAAAAATACCTTCTTTGGGCCAGTGTTCTGAGAATGAGGATATGTAAAACACTATACACTTTAGGTATTAGATATGAAATTGAGTGTGAAATCTGTGTTACCCAAAATCTGGCTTAATTCTATAAAATAAGAACTACTACAAATATGTTACCAGAAATTTTATGATAATGCAATAGTACAACTGACTTAAAGATTAAGTCATAAAAACGTGTGTTTTGGGGTATTTTAATATGAACATTGAGTCTGTAGCATCTCTGTTCCTGTTAATATAATTTTAATTGTTCAACAGCTGTTAACTGTTGGTCAATATTAAACAATGGCATTTGAGGCAGGAGGGATGGGTGGAGGAGCACCCTCATAGAATCAGAGGGACTAGGGAAGGGGATAGGGGTTTTAACTGGGAAGGCGAAAACATTTGAAATGTAAATCAATAAAATAATTTTTAAAGAAGAAATGGCATTTATATTGTAATAGAAAACATGGTAGAAAACATTTTTTCTTTTATTCATGAGAAACACTTACATTTCAAAGCTATGGGAAAATTAGAGCCTTTAAGTACCTATGGCAACTACAGAGACATACCTTACCCAGATGACTAAGAAAAACTGGATTAATGGGTTGGAAAAAACATTTTATTGTAATGATGCATTGTTAGGCAATTTATATTTTAATATCTGTCAGCTCCCTAGTTTCAAGAATTAGTAGAAGAAAATTATAAGTATACACCATATTTGAAGTGCTTTGTTAATTGGGACATTGATTGCTGTAATAAAACAGTTAATAATTAATAATATGAATAGCTATTTGCTGCTTTGTAATTTTTGTACCACCAAGCAGTTAATTTTGCCAAGTTCTGAAACACTGGCCTTACCTAAGTGTAATACTACATACAATGTTGCATTAATGTCATTTTTATGCCCTTTAACATGACAGCTTGTGTTCCAGATGTGAGAATATACTCATATCATTTGCAACTAATGGAATGGTTGTATTCATCTTACCTAACAAATAAGACTATTGAAGTGACTACTCACTATGTTTATAAAGCACCTCAGATTACCTATTAATTAAAATATATTTTCAGAGTTCCATCCTGAAAACAAAATGCATGTACATCATATATACAGATATACACAAATGATTATTTATTAAATAAGACAACTGTATCTGCTACATGTAGAATGATCAGGAAACATTAGTTTTAAAAACTCCACTGTACAGTGAACCTACCGAGGCTTCTCGAGCAGGTGTTTCTTTCAGTTTCTCAACGCAAGGACTTAACTTTCATCACTATACACCGACCCAGACTAGAGGACTAACAAAGACCATGAAGACAGAAGATGAGATGGAAGACAACATTCCTAAAGTGGAAATAATGTCTAAGGTCAAAGACTTTGATGATGGAATAGACTACAGAACTGTAATAAAGGAAAAAATTTTTATTCTATGGAATAAGACCACTTTGCTTGGAGAATCTACAGCTTTAAATTGTGTAATTAGTCATAGAGACCAAAAGCTGTTGGAGCATATATTTGATGTGGATATCCAAACTTCCAAAACTTCTCAAATGATAGTCCTTCATGGAGCTGCTGGAATCGGGAAGACAACATTGTTGAAAAACGCAATCTTAGAATGGGTGGATGGCAATCTCTATCTGCAGTTTACCCATGTTTTTTTATCTCAATGGGAGAGAAATTAGCCAAGAGAAAGAGAAAAGCTTTGCTCGGTTAATATCAAAGCACTGGCCTAGCAACGAGGGCCCCATTGAACAGATCCTGTCCAAACCCAGCAGTCTCCTTTTTATAATCGATAGTTTTGATGAACTGGATTTCTCCTTTGAAGAGCCAGAGTTTGCACTGTGTAAAGATTGGACCCAGGAGCACCCAGTGTCTTTTCTTATTAGTAGTTTACTGAGGAAAGTGATGCTTCCTGAGTCATACTTACTAGTAACAATAAGATCCACAGCTTGGAAGCGACTAGTGCCTTTGTTGCAAAAACCTCATCATCGTGTAAAGCTGCCAGGACCGTCTAAGAATGAAAGGATGGACTATATTCACTATTTGTTGAAAGATAAGACATGGGCTATGGATGCAATTTGTTTACTAAGAATGAATGGGAGGCTTTTCAACGTATGCCATGTGTGCCACATGTGCCAGATGATCTGTACTTTTCTGAAGGAGCAAGTGGAGAAAGGTGGCAGTGCTGAAGAGACCTGCCAAACCAGCATGGCTCTGTTTACATACTATATCTGCAGCCTATTTCCACACATAGCTGGGAGCTCCCTTACTCTTCCCAATGAAACACTATTAAGGAGGCTATGCCAGGCTGCTGTTTGAAGGCATTTGGACCATGAAGCATGTGCTCTACCAGCAAAATCTCCGAAAGCACGAATTAACCAGAGATGACATCTCGCTTTTCCTGGATGCAAAGGTTCTTCAGCAGGACACAGAGTATGAAAACTGCTACATGTTCACTCACCTCCATGTTCAAGAGTTTTTTGCAGCTCTGTTTTACTTGCTGAGAGAGAATCCAGAAGAAAAAGACTATCCCTTAGAACCTTACGAAAACTTGTATCTGTTGCTTGAAAGCAACCATTTTCATGACCCTCATTTGGAACAGGCGAAATGCTTTTTGTTTGGTCTACTGAATAAAGACAGAGTGCTACAACTGGAGGAAACTTTCAACCTTACAATATCCATGGAGGTAAGAGAAGAGTTACTTATATGTCTGGAAGCATTAGAAAAGGATGGTTCTTCTCTATCACAGCTGAGATTTCAAGACTTGCTTCACTGTATATATGAAACTCAAGATGAAGAATTCATCACTCAGGCACTGATGTATTTCCGAAAGATTATCATGAGGGTTGAGGAAGAACCCGAATTGCTTATATATTCATTCTGTCTTAAGCACTGCCATGCTCTACAGACTATGAGACTGACAGCAAGGGCAGACTTGAAAAATATGTTGGACTTAGACTCCACAACTGAAATTTGCCTTGAGAATGCTGCTGTTTGAATCCTTCACTACTGGAAAGATCTGTTTTCTGTGCTTCATACAAATGAATCCCTGATAGAAATGGATCTGTACGAAAGCAGACTTGATGAATCACTGATGAAAATTTTGAATGAAGAATTAAGCCACCCAAAGTGTAACCTACAAAAACTAATGTTCAGAACTGTCTGTTTCCTGAATAGCTGTCAGGATTTTAGTTTCTTGACTTGCAACAATACTCTGACACATCTCGACCTGAAAGATACTGACTTAGACAAAAATGGACTAAAGACCATATGTAAAGCTTTGAAATGCCAAGGATGTAAATTACGGGTGCTGAGGTTGGAATCCTGTGACCTGAATGTAGCCTGTTTTCAAAATCTATCCAAGGCTCTCCACAGCAACAGGAGCCTGGTATTTCTGAATCTGTCCACCAACAATCTATCAAATAATGGAGTAAAGTCATTGTGTGAGGTCTTAGAAAATCCAAACTGTCCTCTAGAGAGACTGGCCTTAGCGAGCTGTGGCCTCACAAAAGATGGTTGTGAAGTTCTTTCCTCGGCTCTCACCAAAAGCAAGAGGCTGACGCATTTATGCTTGGCAAATAACATCTTGGAAGATGACGGGATGCAGCTGCTCAGCTATGCCTTGAAGCATCCACAGTGTACTCTACAGAGCCTTGTGCTTAGGTGTTGCTGTTTCACTCCAGTTGGTAGTGAGTATCTCTCTACTGCTCTGCTGAATAACAAGAGCTTGATGCATCTGGACCTGGGATTTAACAAGCTGGAGGATAACGGAATAAAGCTGCTGTGTCACTCCCTCCAGCAGCCAAACTGCGATCTTCAGGAGTTGGAGTTGATGGGCTGTGTTCTCACAAGCAAGGCTTGTGGGGATCTGGCTTCTGTTCTTGTGAACAACTCAAACTTAAGGAACCTGGACCTTGGGCACAATGTCTTGCATGATTCTGGTCTGAATATTCTGTGTGATGCTTTAAGAAATCCAAACTGCCACATTCAGAGGCTAGGATTGGAAAACTGTGGTTTAACCCCTGGTTGCTGTCAGGATCTCTTAGGTCTCTTATCTGACAACCAAAGTGTGATACAAGTGAACTTAATGAAGACTGCCCTTGATCATGAAGCAATTAGGAGTTTATGTAAAGTCTTGAGGTCTCCAACATGCAAAATGGAATTTCTAGCGTTGGACAAAAAGGAAATATTAAAGAAGAAAATCAAGAAGTTTCTGGTTGATGTAAGAATAAATAATCCACATTTGGTAATTAAGCCACAGTGTCCTACTACAGAAAGTGGGTGCTGGTGGCAGTGTTTCTAAAGAACCTGATGTGCCTGTAAACAATTTAAAAACATAACTTCCAAGTGGCAAAGTCTTTAACTTGTAAGAAATACTATTTTTGTCTGCAAGCACTGAACTGCATTCCAGTAGGGATAGGTTACACACATCTTAGTAATATGTTTGTTGGGTTTCACACAGAGGTTGAAAAAGTAAAGTAACACACACACACACACACACACACACACACACACAAACTCCACTGTAATAAATTTATTACATATTATGTAAGAAAGTAGTGTGGGTATATGTTATTTTTTCTTATTGAGCAGTGATTAAAACATGGAATAGAGAAGCACTAAATGGGTTTTCCTGTTTGTCTTTCTGGTCCTTTTTTAAAAGGCGTGCCAGGGTCCTACTTCCGTGATATTGCCTACTGATGAATAGCTGCTATCTTTGGTAACTGGATACCTGAGTGTTACTATTTCGCACTTCTGGGCAGAAAGATTATGATTTATTTTTAACTGGTTTTAATATAGCTTTCAGTTTCTTTTATCTTATTTAATCTCAATTTTAGTGTTTTATATGCAGTTAGCAAGGAACATGAGATGATTATTGAAATAAACAGGCCTTTAGCATAGAATGATTTATCATCAAAACAATTTTTTATATAAAATTCAAGTGTTGAAATTCTTGGTCCTGTTAAACAGGGTACAGTAAAGAACAAGAGGAAGAAAGAAGGTAATAACAAAAAATACATATTTGATTGGAAAAAATTTCTCCTGGAAATGATAAGGTGACTGTTAAACTCACTAACTTGATGCAGCTGTAGTCACCTACATATGATTATGTGCATCAGTTTTTCATCATGTATGGGGGAGAATGCATGAAGCCTCATCCCTATCTGATTTGGTGGCAAAGGACTTTTATGGGAAAGACTGTCACTTTCTTTAATAGTATACCCACTTCTGAGTTTCCCATATTCCTGTAATAACCTCACATCCAAATTTATGTAATCAACTACAATTAAATCCATGTGGACACACATGTGAATGAATACACACATGCACACACACACACACACACACACACACACACACACACACGTACCAGGTATGTGTGGGAGAGAGGGAGAGAGAGAGAGAGAGAGAGAGAGAGAGAGAGAGAGAGAGAGAGAGAGAGAAGAGAAATTCATGAGATGAATGGAAGGGAGAGGGACTGAGAGAGGGGGATGGGTTGTAAATGATGAAAATGTACATAATATGTGTATGAAACTGTGAAGTAGTACATTATAAATTAAAAGATATCAAACTTTATAGACTTCTGCTTCTGGTAAGGTAGGATGGCAACCCATATTTAAATTCCTACTGGAAATATTATCTGACCAAGAAGTGCCCATGCACAAGGAAACATTTATGTCTGAGGAATGAAAACCAAGAGAGCTAAGGAATATAATGTTTACAAGTTATTGTGGTAAGAGTTTCTAAGTAGATATTTTTTCTTTTCACACAAAGATGTAACAACAACAACAACAATAACAACAACAACAACAACAAAAGACAAGTAATAAATGTTGATGGAGACTAGTAAAGTGGAAATAAATAGGATATCTGTCGAAGAACAAAGATTTGAATAAACACATTTATCAGATTGTATTGGAGTATTGTCTATATGTTTGTGAGCATACAACCCTTTGCCTAGAAAACAAACAAACATGACAGGTTTAGATCAGACAAAGAATTGGAAAAAATGCAATTTCCATCAGCCAGAGTGGTAACAATCATCCACAGGGTAAACAGAGTAATCAGGAGGAACTTGCCTCAATGATAAGGAATATTTCTGAACATTTTATATTATGGATAATTCCTGTATCATTTAATGTATTAACAAAATCTGAAAAACATAGATGTTTCCAAGTAACTTAACTACATCTGAGGACAAAGATCAAGAATATTTATAGAAATCTTATATGATATATAATTAACCAACAGTTCATTATTAGGCATGCAAAACAATGGACAATAAAATCTATAAAAAATATAAAATCATTCAAAAATATATCCAAATGTAATATGGATGCAAGAATTAGGAGATAAGGTCATTGAATGAATTTTGAAAATGTTACATAATTTTTAAATTTTTTATTGGATATTTTCTTTATTTACATTTCAAATGTTATCCCCCTTCCCGGTTCCCCCTGGAAACCCCCTATCCCATTCCCCTCCTTCTGCCTCCACAAGGGTGTCCCCTCACACACTCACCCACTCCTGCCTCCCTGCCCTAGCATTCCCCTATACTAGGACATCAAGCCTTTACAGGACCAAGGGTCTCCCATTGATGCCCATATGCACCTGGACCCAGGGGTCCCTCCACGTGTTCTCCTTGGTTGGTGGCTCAGTCCTTATGAGCTCTGGGATCACTGGATGGTTGATATTGTTGTTCTTCCCATGGGGTTACAAACTTCTTCACTTCCTTCAGTCCTTTCTCTAACTCCTCCATTGGGGACACCATGCTTAGTCCAATGGTTGGCTGTGAGCATCTACCTCTGTATTTGTCAGGCTCTGGCAGAGCCTCTAAGGAGACAGCTATACCAGGCTCCTTGTCAGCCTGTGCTTCCTGGCATCCACAATAGTGTCTACATTTGGTGACTGTATATGGGATGGACCTCCAGGTGGGGCAGTCTCTCAATGGCTTTTCCTCCAGTCTCCACTCCACATTTCGTCTCTGTATTTTCTCCTACAAGTATTTTGTTCCCCCTCCTTTTAAAAAATGGATATTTTATTTACATTTCAGATTTTATCCCTTTTCCCTATTTCCCCACCCCCATCCAGAAACCTCCTATCCCATCCCCCTCTTCCTGCTTATATGAGGGTGTGCCCCACCCACCCACCTACTCCCACGTTCCAATCCTCAAATTCCCCCACACTGGGGCATCCAGCCTTCACTGGAAAAAGCATCTCCTTTCTCACCTATGCCCAACAAGGCCATATATATTTAGACTCTGGGAGCTCTGGTTGGTTGGTATTGTTTCTCTCCCTATGGGACCACAAACCCATTCAGCTCCTTCAGTCTTGTCTCTCACTCCTCCATTGGGAACCCCATGATCAGTTCAAAGGTTAGCTGTGAGCACCCACCTCTGTAAATGTCAGGCTCTGGCAGACTTCTAAAGAGATAGTTATATCAGGCCCCTGTCAGTATGCACTTCCTGGCATCCACATCTACTTCTACCTTTGGTGACTGCACATGGGATAGATACCCAGGTAGAACAGTTTTCAGACGGCTTGGCCCCTCCTTCAGTTTCTGTTCTACACTTTGTCTCCATATTTGCTCCCATGAGTATTTGATACTCCTTCTAAGAAGGACAAAAGCACCCACACTTTAGTCTTCCTTCTTCATGAGTTTCATGTTGTCTGTGAGTTGTATCTTGGGTATTGTGAGCTTTCGGGCTAATATCCACTTATCAGTGACTGTATACCAGGTGTGTTCTGTTGTGATTGGGTTATCTCACTCAGGATGATATTTTCTAGTTTCACCCATTTACCTAAGAATTTCACGAAGTCATTGTTTTTAATAGATGAGTAGTACTTCATTTTGTAAATGTGCCATGCTTTCTGTATCCATTCCTCTGTTGAAGGACATCTGGGTTGTTTCCAGCTTCTGGCTATTTTACATAAGGCTGCTATGAACATAGTGGAGCATATGTACCTGTTATATGTTGAAGCATTTTTTGGATATATGCCCAGGAGTGGTATAGCTGGATCCACAGGTAATAATATTTCCAATTTTTTGATGAACTTCCAGACTGATTTCCAGAGTGGCTGTGCCATCTTGCACTCCCCAAAACGATTAAAGAGTATTCCTCTTTCTCCACATCCTTGACAGTATCTGCCATCACCTATGTTTTTGATCTGAGACATTGTGATGGTATGAAGTGGAATCTCAGGGTTGCTTTGATTTGCATTTCCCTGATGACTAAGGATATTGAACATTTCTTTAGGTGCTTCACAGCCATTTAGTATTCCTCAGTTGAAAATTCTTTGTTTACTTCTGTAACTCCATTTTTTAAAAGGGCTATTTGATTCTCTGGAGTCTAACTTCTTAAGTTCTTTGAATATATTGGATATTAGCCCTCTATCGGATGTAAGATTGGTAAAGATCTTTTCCCAATCTGTTGGTTGCTGTTTTGTCCTATTGACAGTGTCCTTTGCCTTACAGAAGCTTTGCAATTTTATGAGGTCCCATTTGTCAATTCTTGATGTTAGAACATAAGCCATTGGTGTTCTGTTTAAGAAGTTTTTCCCTGTGCCCAGGTATTTGAGGTTCTTCCCCACCTTCTCTTCTATTACTTTCAGTGTATCTGGTTTTATTTGGAGGTCCTTGATCCACTTGGACTTGAACTTTGTACAAGGAGATAAGAATGGTTCAGTTTGCATTCTTCTACATGTTGACCTCCAGTTGAACCAGCACCATTTGTTGAAAATGCTGTGTTTTTACCACTGGATGATTTTAGCTCCTTTTTCAAAGATCAAATGACTGTAGGTATGTGGGTTCATTTCTGGGTCTTCAATTCTATTCCAATGATCTTCCTTCGGGTCTCTACCAATGCCATGCAGTTTTAATCACTATTTCTCTGTAATACAGCTTGATGGTCAGGGATGGTCATTCTCCCAGAAGTTCTTTTATTATTATTATTATTATTATTATTATTATTATTATTGAGAAATTTTTTTTGCTATTGTCTTTTGTATTTGTCTTTTTAATAGTCTTTTGTATTCTAAATGAATTTGCAACTTGATCTTTCTAGCTCTAGGAAGAATTGAGTTGAAATTTTGATGGAGACTGCATTGAATCTTGGCAAGACAGCCATTTTTATTATACTAATCTTGCCAATCCATGAGCATGGGAGATTTTTCCATCTTATGAGACCTTCTTGGATTTCTTTCTTCAGAGACTTGAAATTCTTATCATACATATTTTTCACTTGCTTGGTTAGATTAAGACCGAGGTATTTTATATTATTTGTGACTCTTGTGAAGGTGGTGTTTCCCTAATTTCTTTCTCAGCCTGATTATCCTTTGAGTAGAGGAAGGCTACTGATTTTTTGAGTTAATTTTATATCCAGCCACTTTGTTACAGTTGTTTATCAGGTTTGGTAGTTCTCTGGTTGAAGTTTTGGTGTCAATTACATATACTATCATATCATGTGAAAATAATGCTATTTTGACTACTTCCTTTCCAATTTGTATCCCTTTGACCTCCTTTTGCTGTCTAATTGCACTGGCTAGGATTTTGAGCAGTATATTGAATAGGTAGGGAGAGAGTGGGCAGCTTTGTCTAGTCTCTGATTTTAGTGGGATTGCTTCAAGTTTCTCTCCATTTAGTTTGATGTTGGTTACTGGTTTGCTGTATATTGCTTAAAATGAAGAAATTAATGCTATCAATTTCTACAACTTATTAAAAGTGAAGTACAAAATGCTTGTTGTAGATGAAAGGCCAATTAGCCATTGTAGAATATAGGCTTGGCTTGCAAATGCGAGGACTTCATTTCTATCCCTAGAATCCATGTAAAGAAACAACAATATAGATATAGTGGCACATACTAATGTAAGCCAAGTTTGGACAGGCAGAGATTAGTAGATTCATAGTGATTGCTGATTTTATAGTTTCACCTACTTGGTGAATTCTAGGTCAGTAAGGGACTCTGAATAAAAAAACATAAGATGGACTGATGCATGAATGAATAACACCAGGCTCTCCTCTGGTCTCTACATACACACACATACACACACACACACACACACACACACACACACACACACACACACACCACACATGCACCCACACACACGTGCACATGCACACACACACAGCATTACACATGATACAATTAGTAAACTTGAAGAGAGAGAGATCTGGGTGGTTGCTACCCCAATTAAATGAAATGCAGAAAATAATTAGTATTGTGAGCACATCTGAGAGTTTTGGAAGCAGGTATAAGCAATTTGAGATTCTGGCAGGAAGAAATTTAAAAAAAAAATAAGAAATAAAGGGCCAAATTTTGATGGAAATTATAACTCCACAGATGCAAGCTGCATGAAGTCTCAACAGATGCCTTTGTAAAATTATATTACAACAATTGTGTGGAGTGAAATCACAACCTACTGCATGAAGACTTCAGAAATTGTGGCGTAAAGCTTTTAAAACCACAGATATACAGTTTTTGTTGTGGCTCTATTGTTGCTTTCCCACATTATGTTTGTATCACTTTTTCTTTGACTAGTATAATAATATAATAGGAAAAAAAATTTCAGGTAATAAAGTGAAGAAAGAAAACAAAGGTGTTCTAAATATTTCCCTATCATCTCTTCTCTAGATCCATGAACAGACCTGATGAAACACTTTCTGTTCCTTAATCCCTTTCCAACTTGCATATGGTAAAGTCAAGGTAACCACTTCTTCATGCCTAAATTCTACACAGTTTTGATATCTGCTATTAAAATTGTTAATTCCAGCAATCTATCAAATTATTATAGTGAGGTAAATATTTATGTCTGTTGGTAGAAATCATTAATTTTGACATAGGTTATACTCCTTGATGTGATAAAATGTTTCTCAGTATCCAACTTGGCATGCTATCATCAGATGAAGTGCTTTATATTACTTTATATACCACTGCAGAAAATACAGTCCAGAATTAATGTTTATGCTCAGAAGAATCCACTGCTATTCCCCAGTGTGACCAGTATAAATCCAATGTTCCAAACTCTTTCTCTGGAAAATCTTTTACATATCAATCTCCATCTCTGTGTCTTTATATCATTTTTGTGGCACATACAAGCCTATTTATTTGCCATCTCTAGATTGATGGTTGCTCCTAGTATGCAGTCCTTGCACTGTCCCAGGATGGTACTAGAATATGAGAATAAAATACTAGAATGCATACTCACCTTCCAAACCTTTAAGAGATTTTTTTCTGATAGACATTAATACATGCAGCTTATGTATTTTATTAAATCATATAATTATTTAAATAGGGCTATGTCTCATGCAAGCTTCTGTTTAGTAGGTATGATTTCTAATACTTTTTGCCTGACCATATGCCCAGGCAATTGTCCACTCTGTAGGAGCCAGAAAAACACAAATATAGGGGGTTTGGTCTTTAATAAATTGTCTACCAATGTTGAAAAACAGCTTGCAATTAAACTCACAGAGATGATTTGATTTCTATTTTATTAAAGCAGTAGCTTTCGAAAAGGGTCTTACTCTTTCATCTAGAACTGCAATCTATAAACAACGAAGCTGTTTGGTGGTCTGTCAAGTGTTGTTAAGGCACTAAGTGAGGATAAAATTCAGTAGCTACTTGTGAGGATTTTAATAAGTCATAGAGGGGCTGTGTGCTTGATCCTTTTTAGTGTTGTTCTACTGTAAGTAAATAAAATTCAATTAACATATGGAAGAGTATAGAAAAATCATACCATGCCTACTGTTACTATGTGTTCTGTCTGTTAAAAAATTAAAAAATAATATATTCTAAAGTCAAGAAAATTAGGATAATTAGGACAATTAGTTTCCTACTGTGAAACCTTCTACTCATTTTAAAGAGTAGTCTTTTATACAAAAGTTATAGCTTCCTCTTCTAAAACCTGGCTTTAAAAGATATATGCATAATGGGTCGTTATAAAGTATCTTAGAACAAATTACTTCTAGATCAACTACTATTTTGTTTATGATGTTTCTGTAACGCTAGGATATATCACTAGACTTAAGGAAGGCAGCAGGACATTTTTTTCTTTTCCCATATTTTACAGTGATTGAACTAACAGAGCAAGAAGAGGTAAATGAGGTAAGGGGATGGGAGGGCAGGCATCTTAGATACTTTCCTATTGCTGTGATGAGACACTATTACCAAGGAAACTTATAAAAGAAAGTATTTTATTTGGGTCTTATGTACAGTTTCAGAGGATGAGTCCATGACCATTTTGACAGGGAGCAGTCAGGCTTAGTGATAGAATAGTAGCAGGAAGCTGATGAACTGTAAATAATGGGGATTTCTCAAACTTTAGCCCCACCCCACTAACAGACCTTCTTCAACAAGGCCAGTTTTTAATCCTTCCCAAATAGTTCCAACAGTTGGAAATTGTATTCAAACACACAAGCCATCTCAATCAAACCACCACAGCATGATAAAAAAGAGTATTGTGGAGGTAAGATTAAAGACCTTTGAAAAAGTCAAGTGGAAACTTTCTACTGTAGAATCCTATTAAAATATATACATAAACATATATAAATGGAGTTTAAATTAAGTAATCTTACAATGGGTAAAGGTGTTTTCCCCAGACTCCATTGGTTATCAAATAAAAAGCTTTTCTAAGCATAGGTTACTTCTTGTAATGTCATTGGTCATTATGATTCAACAGATTCCCTCATTAATATTACAGTATATTGCCAATATTTTTGGTTACCCTTCAGAACTTGGTGTTAACATATTACTAAAGATAATACGTATTTATCTCATAGGACAAGAATAAATCAATTTGGTGCCAACTTAGAAATTTTGTCTCCAGTTTTATAGGGCTTTTATAGGGCTGTATATGAATGCTACCTAAGGAGGCAAGCAATCAACAGGATTACCCAGTAGTAAGTGCCACCAGCTAGAATAATAACTAGCTTAACAACATTTACTCACAGATGCAGTATTGGCATAAATATTGAGGGTAACCAACTACATGATTATATTTAAAACTCAATCGATAAGACAAAACTATGTCTTTCACAATTAACTAGGCTGAAAACCTATGACTGTCTATATCACAGGCTCTAAAGGAGAACCCAATACTATTATGCTGGTACATGGACATAGTGTTAAAGTGCCTCCTAATTTCTTATCATCATGCCCATAGATTAGTGGATCTCTCAACCATCATCAGAGAAGCTTATTTTTGCAGTAATTAATACAAAGAACTGTAACTACTCAATGTACAAAAATAAGAGAATGTAAAGTGCTCAATTCAATGTGAGACATCTATATCATATCCCTGCCTGCTTTTTAAAATTATTGGATATTTTATTTATTTACAATAAAAATGTCATACCCTTTCCCCATTTCCCCTCACTAGAACCCCCTTTCCCATCCCCCTCCTCCTTTATGCTTTTATACCATTTTAATTACATGCATGTATTCAGGTCAGTTCTAGGTTGAGGAAATAGCAATACAATAGATGCAAATAGTCAAGGAACAAGCAAGACAATAAACACAAATAGTCAAAGAACAAGCAAGACAGTAAACACAAATACACGAACATTCCCATGATCACTGTTTCTAAGGGCTTATCAGGGTAACCAAATTCTGAGCCTAGTTCCCTGTCCCAACCTAAGGTATTTTCATATCTGAAGCCTACTTCCTTGTTGTAGCCTAAAATTTTGATTCCTGGTTGAAATTACTTCTTTATTCTAGCCTAATACTTAGATTCCTACCTGAAATTACTTCTTTGTTCTGGCCTAATGTCAGATTCCTGCCTGAAGCCTACTTCCTTGTCCTTGGCCAATGTCATATTCCTGCCAAGCAGCCCACTTCATTGTCCTTGGCCCATGTCAGATTCTTGTCAAGCAGCCCCAAAGGCTCTCTGCATCTCCCCCTTTCTAATTTCATTTACAAGTCTGAGCTTGTCTTAGGTCATTCTGATAAGAATGCCTTCCTTACAAATCATGGAATATGCATTATCAAAAGCAATGTACTTATGTTTTAGGTTGGTAAGGCTCTGCAGAATCTTACCCATCCTTGGCTTGCCAGCCTGTTAATTTAATAACTCTGTCTAGGGGTCCATTTTCAGATTTAAGCCATGTACTTTGGCTGCCAACATGACGATGTTGTTAAAAAATCTTTAACACAATGGGCAGGAATAAAACTATTCCCAGGAAAAAAATGGCAAGCATGATCAAGCTATACTTATGTCATTTTTGAAGCTTGACCAAAATAGAAATACTGACCTCAGGCCATGGGTAATTTTACCTGCAATATCTACCACATCAATGCTTAGCAGAGCAGCATTCTTGAAATCCACAAGCTCCCTATGTATTGTTCCATCATACAAAGAAGTGTTAGAATTATGTTAAATACACTGCAAGTGTCATTAAACGTCTTCCTAATTATATTGACTGCCACTGTAAATTATAGAACTAACATTAATCCAATGATAAGGCTCAGTAATCATAAAAGAAGAGTCAGAAATACTGTAAAAACCAGCAGTAGCAGGCATCTGCAGAGAAACAGTATTTGTTCAACATTACAGGGTTATTGCACACATGAAGTAATAGTAGCTCTAATCCTAACATGGATGCAGGAGGTGCTCATGAAGTACCACCCCTAGCTAAAGAGCTATTGACCATTAGTGTATGTAGGGGAGGAAGAATCAGTTTGCTTTGTGGATATAACTCTGAGAAGCTACTCATACTACAATAGATGGTCCAACACCCATGTACACACAAGCATCATTTAAGTGGATGCAATTTTTTTTTAAATTAAGAACATAAAGTTAGGAGTAAAATAGAGTAGGGACATATGAGAGGAGTTGGAAGAGAAGCAAGAGGAGATGAATTTAATCAAAACACATATAAATTTGAAAATATTAAACACTAATTTTTTTCAAATTAAAGTAGAATTATTAAAATACATTTTGAAGTATGCATGAAAATGAATTTCTATTTTTTTTGTGAGTGTTTTAAGATTACAACAGCTTTCCATGTAACAATTGCTTCCTTAAGTTCATTTCTTATAAACTATTTTTGAATATGTGTTTGAGAATACTTTAAGCCTCCATGTGTCATAAAAAATAATAGTTGAAGTGCCCTTGGGGGAAATTTCCGTAATATTGGTATTGGAAGTTTAGTGCGTTCATAATTGAATGGGAGAACAGAAGAGCCATAAGTTTGTGTTTCTTATTACATAAAATCTGCTGATATAATAGAAGATGTTATGACCACAATATTTTGTTTTCATTGTAATGGTGTGGTGTTGTGTAGTGCTGATAAGAAAATACTCAGTGCTTTACAGATATTCTTGCCTTTAAAAAAAATTCCTGTTCATTGAGACCGAGTGCATTTTTTTCCAACTGGAAAAGATGCTCCACAGGAAAAGTGATACTTTTTGGGCTATTTGTGCTTTGTGGTTTATAGGAAAGCTTGGATGCTTGGGTGGTAATCAAAAGAAAAAGATTTCATAGAAATTTTGTCAATGTCCTGCTTTAGACAAGGTACTCTTTACTGTTCTGCAAAGGGGCTACTATAAATTGCCCTTCAATTTCTAAAGGAAAATAATATAATGGGAAATTAGAGAAAAGTTTCTACTTTTGAATCATATAAACCTTAAGTTGGCATTTTTCTACATAATAACAGAACTTCATTGAATTTTAGTGAATTCTTTATGTGATGAAATAGTACAATGTAGAAGTATTTCTAGGGAGAGAATGTTCTCCCATTCAATTATGAATGCACTAAACTTCCAATAACAATATTACGGAAATTACTACTAATTATTATACAAAATATTCTGGCATGAATAAATATTATATTAATAATCTATTACATTTAAAATGAAAAATCAATGTTTATAAGTGTCTTTTCTATGTAATATAGCTTTTATTTTTCATCAAAGTAAATAGAAAACACAATTAAGAACAGTTACAATATTTCTTGGAGTGTTAGGTGGTAGACAAAGAAAGATATAAGTGTAAATGTAAAGAGGGGGAGAGTGAACATGTTATTCCATGAAGAAAACAGTTTAAAAGTAAAAAGATATTTCCTATAAAGAAACTGTAAATGCTCTTGAAGTGATGTGATTGCTTTAAAACTTCAACTGCCACTTACTATTGAAGAATCATATATAAAAGTCACAGTACCATCTGAAAAGGAAAGTAATATGAAGGAATTGAATCTGTGCATTCATATGTTTTCTGCATATAGATGAGTATGCAACAATGATAATTTTGATAGAATATGTGATTTGTTAAATGATTCTGAGTTTACTACGGATGTTACAGAAACAAGTCTTTTAAGTTTATTTTATAAAAATTATGATTTAGAATTGGTGGAGAAGAAAATATAAAGCACATGTTTTACAATGATTATATCAACAACAAGTATTTGATGATGATTGATGCTGAAAAGAGTTGTTCCTCAGTCTCTTTGAACAACTGGGGACATTACTTTCAAATAATGTCTGAAATTATACAATCATTAAATTTTGAGTTTACTGTAACTTCATGCTTAACTTTGTTTTTATTAATAATTAGTAATGAAAAATGTACCCTTGAAGGAATATTGCACACAGTCAGTTGGTACAAAATAATCCTAATGCTTGCCTTTAGTTTAATCAGTGGAAACATTCACAGATACTGATGGTAGAAGAGAATGAATACTAGACCAAGAATTAGCAAAGTCTAGTCTTATATAAACCATTTATTTACTGACTCTCAAAATACCTTATACCCATAGTTAATGCATCAGAGAAGCTTTTATTTGCAGTTGACAGTGATTAACACAGAGACCCACAAATGGTCAAATTGGAGAGAATTAGAGATTGTGGAATGACCAGTACTAAATGAAGCATCTATATTATACTGCCCTCCAAGGCTCAGAGATTGTTCTAGATGATAGAGACTAAGGTAAGAGCCAAGCAGTATATGACTAAAAGGAAAGAGTACATTATGAATATAGGAAGGAAGCCGTATACAAGAACTTACAGTGTTTAGGACAGCATGCACAAAACCAAGCCAGACCAAATTCTGACATGTAAAGTTGGATTAAATATGACATCCCACCCATGGATAAGGAGCAATTCACACTTGATAGCTGTTGTGAGAGGAATAGTTAGTTTTCTCTAAGAGTGTAGCCCATGTTAAGTTGACCATATGCCAGAAGGCTTAAGAAATTTCTTAGTTCAATGGGTCCATATTCTTACCTACAAAATGAATTGGTTATACTAGGGCAGTAATTTTCAAGTTGTTTCAATTGTAGAACAATTTATTCTACTAAGCCTCATAAAGGCTAATAATCTAACACCAATAAAAAGTAATTGTTTTAAGTAAGCCTGGATGAATTGTATAGCCTACTGTTATTGAAGTATACTTCCACCACCCTGTGTAGTCCACGGTAAAGCTCTTGGAATCCCCTGACCCAATGTTTTCTATCCCTTCCTATTCAGTTATGGTTATTATGATTATAATAAAAGCCTTTTATTATATATTACTCTATATAATTATTATATTACTCCAGAAAATATGTCATTAGTAGATTAAAGATGAAAGCTTCTTTTCTCTTGACTTTTTATATATTTATTGATTGAGAAATTTATATACATCTGTAACATACTTTAATCAAATTTAATTCTCCAGTCTATCTCCCCAAGTTATTCCCATATCCCTACCACATTTCTCTTCACAAATTCATGTGTTCTGTCTTAGAAAAAAATACCTTGCCAATTAACTTAATGTTGTCTTTATGGTCTTTTGTTGTGGACTATCTATGGATCACAGTGTGTCTCTAAGGAGCCACATTACTAAAGAAAACTGGCTCTCACTCCCTCAGTTGCCAATAGTTCTTCAGCAAGAGGTGGGGCTTCATGACTCCCTTCTATATCCATGCAGGAATTTTGGTTGGCTTGATTTGTTATAGGTCTTGTGCATGCTGTAATTGTCACTGTTAGTACATGTATATAATGGCACTGTGATGTCTAGCAAATACAATTTCACTAGTAAATCCCTTGGGAATATGTGCTGATTAGTTTTTGTCAACTGGACACAAACTAGACTCATGTACAAAGAAGGAAATTGAGTTGAGGAATTGCCTCCATTTGGTTTGTCTGTAGGCAAGCCTATAGGTGGGATATTTAATTGGTTAATCATTGATCTAGGAGGGCACAGGCCACGATGGGTAATGCCAGTCCTATGCATGTAGTTCTTGGTTGTGTAAGAAAGCAAACTGAGCAAGCCTATAAGCAGGATTCGTCAATAGTATGCTTCAGTCCTTTATTCTAGATTCCTTTCTTGAATTACTGCTGTGGCTTTCTCTGAGTTAGACTGTACAATGTAAGATGAAATAAACCTCTTCCTCCCCTAAGTAGCTTTTAGTTAGTGTATTATCACCACAACAGAAAATAAATATTAAAGCATATAAGTAAAACTTATATTTGCAACCTTGACCTTAATTTTTCTTCTTGAGAATGTGCCAAAATGTTGCAAAGGGAAAAGAGAAAGTAAAACTTTCTCCATGTAAAGTTTTATCAATTATCAGAACAGAGTGTTGTTTAAGTGAACACTTATTAAGTTAATTGGATATTTGCATTCTTTTCTGGTTTAAATGTACACCTCAATTTATTTTGTTGAACACTAGAATTAGTAGACACAACATATTGTTATATGGTCATTGGAAAATTATTAAATGTCTCTGTTTGATATTTTACCTGTCTCTAAAATCACTCTAAAATGCTTGACAATATTAAATGAGGAAATATATTCAAAATACAATCATATAAATCTAACCTGAATTATTTTTTTCTTTTTTACTATTCTCATCATATTTGAAGGAGAGCTAGCAGTACAGATTGGTAGGGATATGCCCCATAATCAATATCTTGGTGGCAGAAAAAGAGCTCAGATGACTTTGTGCAATCAAAAACTTAGCAAAGCCAGTCCACCAATTGAAAGGATGTCCATTACATATCCAGTATTCTCCAGGTTAAGCATATCTTTCATTTGTATGAGTTCTACAAGTATTTGTCTTCCATAAATATAGAAATATGTAGGGCAAGTGGGAAAGTATTAGAACAGCAAATTAAAGTGTTCACTGTACTCATTGTAACAACATACCAATTCATATGACATTTATTTTGTTTCTTCAAGCACAACAGACTATTTTATCTGGGTCAGAAATCACTATGGAGATTTTTTTAAAAAAACTTAAATTACATTTTCGTATATCAGCAGTGCCATATGACAAAGTGAAAAATTTAAATTATGTAGTTAATTCTCAAAAAGATAACCATTAGAATCCATCTTATTTTTTAAGCTATATCAATGCTAGTGGGAGCCACCTTTAATTTTTAATATTCTAAATCATTTGACTTTGTGTTAAAATGTCCACACTTTGTTTTAGCAATTCAGAACATGACAGAACTATAATCTCTTTCAAATACAGCTATTTTTATTTAATTAATACTGTCTAGGGGTGTTAAATTCTCATCACAAATGGATCTTTGGGATTTGCAATTTTGCCTGCCTGATGCACTGTAAACCTAATAGTATCTGGGATGTTAATATTTGAAGATGACATCTCCTCTGTCATTGGTATCATGCAAATGTGTTCATTAGTCTAAATGAGGAGAAAGAATTTTCATTGCTAAAAATGTGACATTTTCAGACTTTTTTCATTTGAAGGTAATAATGTAGGCCAAGGATAAATAAAAACCAACCAAACAAACAAACAAAAAACCAAAAACCAATAAAACAAAAACAAAACAAAAAAATCCAATCACTATAGAACAACAGTTTGGGTGAGAATAAAACTATTTTAGTTTAGTTTGCCCTAACATCATTTTATTATAAAATATCACAGAAAACACTGCAGAAATATTTACAACACTCATGTATATACCACTGAAAACAAGAAATAGTGTTTTGCACTATACTTGCTCCAAAGATTATATATATATATATATATATATATATATATATATATATATATAATTTCAAATACTTTTATAGATATGTTATAGCTGAGATAGAAATAGTATTCTAACAGTTTGAATCCAAGGAAAACTACAGTCACAGTGCACACACGGTGACCCCACGAGTGTTGCCGCCTCTTCTCAGTGAGAAGCAGCAGAGAACAAGAACTGAGCAGAACACAGTGTTTAATACGGATGTTTGGATGTTCTGAGGGGTAGACCATTTGAGAGTAGATTGAAATTGAAGGAATTATTTGGCCTGATCTTCAGACAATCTCAGGGATTGGTGGAAATTTTTTGATAGGGTGGAGCCTGGCCACTCTCCACCCCCAGGGATAGGGAACAGCAGTTACATCACCTAGGAAATGCCATTCAGGCAGTTAGAGAAATCTGAGCTAGAGAAGGGTCTAATCATTGGACTTCCTTAGGGGCAGGGCCTGGCCATGAGAGTTCCTCAGAGGTGCTGCCTGGCCATTGAATTTCTTCAATGGAAGTGTCTGGAAGTTGGAGCTCTTGGGGGGCTGATAAGTTACATGCATCAAGGGGTCAGGCTTGGCTACCAGAATAGTCTGTGGGTGGAGCCTAGTAGCTGGAAGTCTCTAGGGGAGTAGTCTACAAGAGGTGTCTCTGTGATTGGCTAGGAAAGTCACCACTGTAACCCAAGCTGGTATGAATATCCTAACTCAAAATGACAATTAGTTTAAAGTTGAGGTAGATAATTGTAGGCTATATATTTTTTTTTATTTTGCTATGCATGGACATAGATATTATTTATATATGATATTATTATTCATGTAAAATGGACATAAAGAGTAAATCTCACTTTTATAACAATTTGCCTTTCTTCTCTTTGCTACTTGTTATTATTTGGTACTTCTATAATATTTAGCATGTCCTGTTTTTTCTTCGAATACGTTTCCCCTGGGAATCTAGTATTTAATGTTGCCTTATCCACTTTGATCTTTCCCTTTCCACACTGATCAGAGATCATAGTGGGCAATGTTAACAAAATGAGAAATTATGTACAATCTTGAGGGCACATAAATACTGTGTAAGGGGCAAAAGAAAATAACACCATAAGCCCAAGGAACAAAAGAAAGCATAATTTACCCTTGGCTGTTGCCTAATTTTTTTAATGTTTCATTATGTTCATATATCTACCACTATTCTAACCCTTATTTCATGACAGGCTCTCTCAGGGCTTTTTCATTTTTACACTCTCCAGAGTCCTCATAAGTAAACTAACCACAGCTGGCAAGAATCATACCCTTGCTATGAGGCAAATTATAATCACCTGCTGAAGCAACCTGTTATCCCACACCAGGGAATAAAACTAAATTCATTTTCACATAACATAACTGGTTACTTTTTTAAGACACCAAAATTGTTATTACAATCTGTAGTCATCTTCCACCATCTCTTCATCTGCTTATGCTCAGATCATGTTACCTGCTGATTCATTTGAACTTCAGATTACTGTATTTGTGGTGTTGCCTGGAGATAATTTCTAGGAATATTTTCTCTAATTATCTAGGATGGCATCTGAATCTACCTTAAGATTACTTTCTATGGAATCATTTTTCCTTTTTTTATTGGATATTTTATTTATTACATTGCAGGTGTCATCCCCTTTCCCCATTTCCCCTTCCTAGAAACCCCCTATCCCATCCCCCTTGTACTTTTTGCTTTTGTACCATTTTACTTACATGCAAGTATTAAGGTCAGTTCTAGGTTGAGGAAGTAGCAATACAATAGATGCAAGTAGCCCACCCCTCTCCCGGATCTGAGGCCTGGACCAGACCTCTGCCAGGTCTGCTCTTGTGTGGACCCCGAATCCCGCTGGAGACATCCTGGAGGTTCCAGGGATCTCACAACCCTAGGTAGGAAGACCCACACACTGCCCTAAGCCCATAGCTGGGTGCTGGGAGCGCTCAGATTCCAGCAGATACACAACCCCCTGCCCCTGTGGAATAGCACTCCCCTTTCACCCCTCTATAGTTGACTGATTATATCTGCCTAGACAGAGTAACCAGCCCTTAATAATTCTGCAGCACTAAGGTCTGTCAGATGATCCTGGGCCAGAAGGCAGAAGAACAGATGCTCCAACATTTTGTAGTAGAGGGAGTGTTCAGGTGTTCAGAGGTCTCTGTAAACTGGCTAAGGTTTAGAAGCTATGCTTTGTGCTTCCCACAATTATAGTTAACTCAGTCATTCTGGATTTCTGAAGGGGTTGAAAACTTATAGTCTCATAGCCAATCCTGGCTATTTACCTTGAGAGAAAAGATTTGAGTGGATGGTTTTCAGCTGACATTCATTCTAAAGCCAAGGAAAAAGCCAGGTTCAGAACTAAGTGTTTTAGTTAGGACAGATGACAGAGGTTCTGGTTAGTCAACAAAAGGATGGACTGGGTATTAGGACTATCTTGTACCTCACTGGTACAAATTGGCATAATTATGCTTTAATTGTATTTTGAGAGAAAAGTTTTATTTTAACAGGAAGAGTGATATGTAGGAGGAGCTAAGTTGGGAGGAGTACTGAGAGGAAGAGAAGGAGTAAGAAGAGGAGAAGAAGGAGAGTAGAAGCTAGGTGATGAAAGAGAAAGAGGGGGGAGACAGGGAGGCAGATGTTCATGTGTCTCCACCAGTCAAAGATAGTTGATATATCTAGGTTGGATAATGGGTTACACCTCTGATTGAGCAATACCAAACTTATAAAGCCTTTGATTAACATTTTTTTAAAAAGTGTATAAATGCAAAAAGGAAAAGCGTGCATGGAATAGGGGTTTTCTAAGGGGGGGAATGGGGAAGGGGATGGCATCTGAAGTGTAAATAAAATATCCAATAAAAAATGAAAAAAAAAAGAATAACAGAAAAAAATCAAGCAGGTAGCATGCATACTATAATATTAAAGACTTAATTTACCAAGACCAGGAGGCCACCTTTTTCAGTTAAAGCAAGACTAATGCTTAGCATATCAATATTTAAACTGAATCTATTTTTATTAATTAGAATTTGAAGATTGTCAGAAACTCAGTACAAATTGTCAATTACCTTGTACCTGAGATGTCCCTTATAAGAATATCACATTACATGGCCATAAAAAAATTCAGAGATGAAGTAGAATGTGCAAGAAAATCTTCATTTAATATTGAAAAAATGAAAATTACCCCTTATTCTTTAAGTGGCCTTGTATTTAACTTTGCGTCTTTCTGGATTTTGAACACCATTAAAGAACATGGTAGATGCCAAAAAAAGTAGATGCAACTAGTTAAGGAACAAGCAAGACAATAATGACAAATAGTCCAAGAACAAGCAAGGCAATAAACAAAATTCCATGAACACTCTGGAGATCACTGTTTCTAAGGACTTGTCAGGATGACCAAAATATCTGAGCCAACTTTCCTGACCTAGCTCAAAGTCATTTTCATGTCTTGTTTTATCCTACAATTTAGATTCCTGTCTGGAATTACTTCTTTGTTTTAGACTAATATTTAGATTCCTGTCTGGAATTACTTCTTTGTTCCAGCATAAGATTTAGATTCCTACCTTAAATTATGTCTTTGTTCTGATGTCAGATGCTTGCTTGAAGCCTACTTCCTTGTCCTTGGCCAATGTTATATTCCTGCTGCCAGCCCATTTCCTTGTCCATGGCCCATGTCAGCTTCTTGCCAAGCAGCCCCAAAGGTTCTCTGCCTCTCCCCATGTTTTTATTTCATTCACAGGACTGAGCCTATCTTAGGTCATTCTGACAAGAATGCCTTCCTTACTTGTCATGGAATATGCATTATCAAAAGCAATGCACTTCTACTTCTGTCTTAGGTTGGAAAGTTTCTGTGCAGAATCTTACTGGTCCTTGGCTTGCCAGCCTTTTAATTTAATAACTGTCTGGAGGTCCATTTTCAGGTTCAAGCCATGTACCTTGGCTGCCAACATGATGATGTTGTTAAAGACAAGCTTTAACACAATGGGCAGGAATAAAACTATTCCCAGGACAAAAATGTCTACTAGCATGATCAAGCTATATATGCCATTCTTGAAGCTTGACCAAAATAGAAATACTGACCTCAGGCCATGGGTGATTTTATCAGCACTATCTACTGCATCAATGCTCAGCAGAGCAGTATTCTTGAAATTTATATGCTCAGAATGTATCATTAAAACATCCAGAGAAGTATTAGAATTATGCCAAATACCCTACAAGTGTCTTTAAATATTTTCCTAATTATATTGAATACCAAGGTAAATTTTAGAACTAACATGAATCCAGTGGTATTTGGCATGACACTGGAGATGGTGTCTTACTCTTAAATTCTGAACTTCCTTTTATATTTTGATTAGGATAAAGACCGTCAATCTGTTCTTCCAAATGCCTATCTAAATACTCTGGTATATTCAACACATTAGTAACATTTTTTTGCTAAATGATTAACAAAATAGCTGTCTTAACTTCTTGTGTCAATGCAGTTGCAGAAGCACTGGTGCTTGTTGGAAATAAGTGGGAAAGGAGGGCTTTGGTCTCTTGAAGGCTGGATGCCCCAGTGAGGGGAAATTTGAAGGCAGGGAGATAGGAGTGGGTAGATGGGTGGGGCATACCCTCATAGAAATAGGAGGAGGGAGGATGGGTTAAGGAGTTTCTTGGAGGGGGGGCATAATGGGGAAAAGGGTTAATATCTTAAATTCAGATAAATCATCCCATAAAAAACAAAACAAAAAAGAAATACAAACAAAAAAACAGATAATGGAACTGGCTATTGCAGTCAAACATTTGAGACTTTTTGGCAGCAACGTAACATTACCATATTACTGGGATTTCTTATCATTGTCAAGGACAAAAGATTATGGAAGGGGCCCATGGAACTTTAAAACCATATCTTCATAAAATAAAAAAGGGGGAGATATATCACTGTGTACCACAAATTTATTGAAATCATGTTATTTTATTTTATTTTTTTAATTGGATGATAAGGAACTTTCTGCTGAGTGTCTATGGCACTCTACAACTAGGCATACTTATGCCTAGGTGAAAGGGAAGGACTCACTTACTGGTATATGGCATGATCCTGATCAGGTATATACTATGGGGAAGAAGGCATGTTTGTGTTTTTTTCTGCAAGATGATGAAGGAGCATGGTGGCTGCCAGAGCAATGGGTGAGACATGCTGATGCCAGGACAAAAAAATGATGCTGATCTGTGAGCTTGCTGAGTACCCTGACAATGGTGACTGGGAAGCTGTAATGAACACATGTTCCTGACCCACCACTGCTTACCTATAACCCCTCATGGGACAAGCTGCCTTGCCTCAAGTTTTTCGAACTTTTGGGACAGAGAATCAAAAAGAGAAGCTATAATGACTCTTTGTATTCTTCTTAAATGTGACCAATTATTCAGACTCAATCATGGACTGGTCTAGAAATCAATTCAATATTGGAAATAACAGTCTTCATTTGGAAGGCTGTTTCTGGACATTTTCAGAGACATATTTGGAAGTTAGCTGCAGTTCTCTGTGATGTTATGTTAGTAAGAGATAAAGTTGGGAAAGGATCTGGATTTCAAACAAGTGTTAGTGTATGTGTTAAGACTCTTTTAATTGTCAAGTTAAAATTACTTTTGTTTCTTCTTCAGTATTTAATGTAAGTTTCATTGATTGTGCACTTTCTAATTGTGTTAGTGTGTTGAAATCCAGCATGTCATTTATGGAGGTCTATCAACCAGCTTTTGTTTTATTGCCCTGAGTATCATAGAACCTTGGTATTCTAAAAATAGCTTGCAAGTACTGGAAGAAATGTGTCAGGTTTTAAGCAGAAGCAAGAGGGTAGTGGGCTTGATTATTGCTAGTATAATAACAGATTTAATTACCTTAATTGGAATAATTTTTCTAATACATACATTTAACTGCTGCCAATTTATATATGTGAATAAAGATCTTAATTCAAATTTTTAAATAATAGAGATATTTTCACCTCATTTTAAATTAACTTAGTATCATTACTTTGATATTCCATTGATAAGAAAAATCCCAGACCAGACCAGAGTCAAAATCAAGAAATTACAAGAGAGCCTGGGTGGCAACAAATGAGGTTCATTCATTGCTGCTAGTGAAGCATAGTACTTCATTATGTTTCCTTTTCTGGTTTGTTTAGTGAATGAAGACAGTCCATTTCAACCTAGCACATGCTCACGATTTCCCTGCTGCCTTTGGATTTCTTTTTTAGTCTGTCTTTCCCTTATATTGAGGATCCTGAGAATCTTTAAAGGAGTAGTGACAGAAGTGTAGATGATCAATCTACTGTTTTAAAAGCAGTTTTATTTTTATTTGTTTGTGTTTTGACAAAGCGTCTTACTTAATCTAATCTGGTTTGGAATTCAAAACATATTCAAGGATGACCATGGACTCCAGATTTGTCTGCCTCCAGCTTCAAAGTGCTGAGATTACAAACATGAACTATCATACTCAAATTCCTATAGAGTGTATGTGTGTGTGCATGTGTGTATTTGTGTGTGTTTGTGTGTGTTTGTGTATGTATGTATATGTATGTGTGTGAGTGTATACACCTGTATGTATGATTGTATTTATGTATGTACATATAAACAGCATCTCCCATTATAATTCTTTCAGAAACATTCAAGAAACAATGATTTCTCTCTTTCTCTCTCTCTCTCTCTCTCTCTCTCTCTCTCTCTCTCTCTCTCACACACACACACACACAAACAAACAACAGAATTTTACAGCAGGATGTTCAGGGAACAGTTTATAATAGAAAAAAAGGAGGAAATAACCAAAATGTTTCTTAAAAAGTAATTGATTGCATGTGCAATGTTCCATTCATAATAAGGAAGTCCTGTGCCAATTTTCAAAAGCATAAGACAGATTTGTTGTTTTAGGCATACAGTATAGTTATTAAGAATAGAAAAAGTTTACATTCTGCTGATCCAGTCAGTAATGTATGACCTTGGCTAAGACACTTAACCTACGTGTAGTTTATTTTTATTTTTATAAAAATATGGACAATATTAGGCAATTTACTGGATCTTTTCGAATATTGTCTGTCCTGTAATTGCCTTATAAATGTCCATTATCATTTTTAAGCACCAACTTTCAGATAAATACAAATGTATTTTACTGCATTTTCAGAAGTGCTTTAAACATTTATGGTTTAATTCCATTCTTTAAAATTGTGTGGTATTTCTTAGTATGCTTTTTGTGTCAATTGAAGTATTATGTTCAATAAGGCATAGACATTTGATAAGGAGCCCACAATAGGAAACATGTCCAGGGAGCATTACATGCTTACTTATCCTAGAACACTGGTGACTCCATAAACATTTTCTTAGAGCAGCTGTTCAGTAATACATTTGACCTTTGGGGAAAGAAAAATATTCATTTATGCAAAAGGCATATGGACAATCTAGAAATCATCCTTCAATAAATTCATGGTTACACTGCTTGATTTTGTATTACAGTAATGAAATATTGAAACACATAAAATTGACCATAGTGTTCTAGAATACATCTAAAAGGGTAGACAAATCTTTGTTTAATCTATGTTCTTCGAAATGTCAGTTAATGGTTCATGCCTTTGCACTTGCTGAGTCTCTGGCCCTTTATATGCATTAGACACTGAAACACTGAACACTCTGTTTTCTTTAAGATCCATGTTTATGGCTTTTTAAATACTGCATTATGTTCACTTAGGCAACAACCTCATGAATTATTCTCCCTTTATAGAAAGAGGATGGATAGTCCTGGTGAAAATCACTTGTGATGGTCAAGACATGTAAATGATAAAACAAATATTTTAGTCTTAATCTGCTAAAGTGAGGAAAGGTGTTCTTTTAACTGTGGTATTTACTTATTCATTCTTTATCTAGCACAATAAACAATAAATATAGTATTATAAGAAATTAAAGATACACTATAATCTACCATTTAAATACTTGTGAAAAGGGCTGGAGAGATGGCTCATCGATTAGGAGCACTGACTGCTCCTCCAGAGATCCTGAGTTCAATTCCCAGCAACCACATGGTGGCTCACAACCATCTGTAATGGGATCCGATGCTCCCTTCTGGTGTGTCTGAAGACAGTTTACAATATATAAATAAAATAAATAAACCTCTAGTTTAAAAAAAATACTTGTGAAAAAATACTGTAATGGAAAAATTTGATTGTCAGCTTGATTACATTTGCAATCAACTAAATCATAAGTTTTTGGATATGCCTGTAAGGAATTTTTTTACATTGCATACTTTGAATTAGGAAGAACCAACATAAATCTGGGGTACATCTTCTGATTGTAGCCTACATAAAAGGACACTGAATAAGGAAATCTTGCTTTTTGTCTGCCTGTCCTTACTCAAATCGGCATGTTTCATTACGATGTTCATACCCCTACTCTCAAATTTACAGTTGATTTTTCTTTGATTAGTAGTGCTACATGTACACATATGCATGTGTCTGCACAAAGATATCACTAGACCTTGCTGAGTCCATTTTTGTTGTTTATGTGTATATGATTTCAGAGCCTTCCACTTCATATTAGATAACAAATTAGGGGACTCATCACTAGGAGATGCCTACCCCTTTCCTAGCAGTTATTAGTTTTCTTATGGTTCTTTGTCTAAGGATGGGGCACCATGAATTTTCTCCCTTTCATTGTCTATTGATGTTGCCAGTATTCTGGTCTTGTTTTGCAGCCATTTCTAGGAAACACTGTTTCACAGCAGACTTCCTAGTATTATGGCTATTAGAATCTTTCTGTGTCCCTTCAGTGATGCTTCTGTACAGGTAAGGAAACTATTAAGTGAAGAAGAAGCCCACAGAATTGGAGAGAATCTTCTCAGCTATTCATCAGAACAAAATTAATATCCAGAATATATAAAGAACTCAAAAGCAAAGAGGCAAGGTGACAACTGACTTTAAAAAAAATGAACTAGTAATCTAAACAGAGAGTTCCTGATAAAAGAAATAAAAATAATTGCCAAGAAATAAACCAAAAATATCCATTACCCTTAGCAATAAAAATTGGAAATTAAAACAAATTTGAGAGTTCATCTCACACCAGTAAGAAAAATCTGACAACAAATGCTAATGACATTTGGGAAATAGAGAACCCTCAATCATTGCTGGTGAAGATGCAAATTGGCACAGACAGCCTGGAAAGTAGTACAGAGAATCAGGAAAGGGAGAAATGATGTATTTATGTTATAATCTCAAAAATAAAATAAAATTATAAAGAAACAAATGAATAATATATTTAAAGAAACTATAGCAAAATAAATCTATCACAGGTCCCAGCTATATTACTTACTGGCAAATGGCAAAAGGACTTGACATCTTACTCAGGTATTCATTGTCTATTATTTTAGTGTATTACATAGTGACCAAACCATTGCCAAAAGTGTTATTCCTTTCAGAAGCTAGGAGGAAATAATGCATTATATGGCTATTTCTGAAGTAAAAGTATATGGAAAATTCCTTGACAAAAGAAAGAAATAAGTTTTAGAGGCACAAGAAGTATATTAAAACTTCAAATCAGAAAATTCTTAAAAATAAAGGAGTGATGGATTTATATGATGGTTGATATCTCCTTTGTCTAATCTCTCATGCAACAACTCCCCACCCACCCACACATCCATCTGTTTTCAATACTTTCCAATGGATTATTTCTTCCCTTTCCTCTCCTTAACTGTCTATTAATATTCATGAATTGTAGCCATTGTAAAAAACAACCAGACAAAACAACAACAACAACAACAACAACAAAGCTGCTTTCAAGTATTCTTCCTGACGAATATTATTAAACATCCTGCCTTATATTCTGAAAGCACATGAGGAAAGGGGTACAAAATGTGGCTCCTGACAACTTTGTAGGACATAAATCTTAAGATGTGGAAAAACATGATGAAAAAATTTTTTAAATGATGGACATATGCTTGTAGGAGCACATAAATAACATGTAGGGAAACAGTCAGTACTTAAATACTTATAATCGTTTCATTGGATGAAATATATTAAAAAGTTTTAGTTTTTAATGAATTAATGGAGGAAGGTACAGAATTAACTTGTACATGGTATTTTACATTTCTAAGAGGAGCTGTGGTAAATTTGGATTAATTTGTTAACTTTGGTGAAATGTATACAGTTTGATTTATATATTGATAGGTACTCATTTCCTGATTTGAGTTTATATTTTATAATATCTGGTTGTAAAACAGCAATGCAGTAGTTTCTAACCAACTACAGTGTCATTCTGTCACTAAGATTTTATTATAAGCAGTATAAAAGTATGTACTCTAAAAGTATTTCATTTAGATAAGTACTTGTCCTATTATTCTAACAAGATGCACTCTTTCTTTTTCTATGGCTTATCTCCACAAGTGGGAAGTTGAAGTGAACATTGCTTTCAAAGTAATAGCAGAAACGTTGACATAAATTAGGCACTTGGCTGAACTTATTTATAAAATTCACCAATTAACTGGTGGAGTTTCTACTTCACTGCCTGGTCACATGCAGGGCACAATTCATGCTTAACAAGAGCATATTAAAATGACAGTTTATGTTAAATTTCTTTTTTGGAGATTACCATCAAGTAAGAAAAGACACATTTGTATATGTATATCAAATGCATATACTTACATTTATGGATGCAGGTATTTGAATTAGTTGTATATATTTTGTTAAAGAAATTCTCTTTTATGATGTTCCCTGTAAATTCTGAAAAACAGTATGTGAAAAAAAGACTTAGGAGAAAATTTTTCTTTCCAGTGTGTGCATTATTTAGGCTAAAATTATTAGACTTTCCTCTTTGAAATATCAAGTCAGAGAACTCATATTTTTGTCCTCAAGTACTATAATATGTTGAAAGTAAATGTGGCATGCAAACAATTGATTAACTATAGGCAAGTATGACCTACTCCTAGTATTACAGACACATATATGCATAAATACATATATGCACAAGCACATGCAAGGACACAAAAACATAGATAGAGGCAACATTGAGTTCGAGGATGTGATCTTAAATAACAAGAATCTTAAATCTCAAATAGTGACTATAAATAGTGGTATAGCGATTCCTGTATCAGAGTGCACTGGGAGAGGCTGGAAAAATCTTAGATATCATATTTCATAATTTATAACTAGTATATTTCCAAAAAGATAAGGCCCCAGTAAGAAAGTGATCTTATGCATTGGGCTAGCTAAACTTTAAGATGATTTCACAATACAATAGAAGGAAGCAATGACAAGCAAGGAAATCCAGCCTAGTGAAACTGTAGAGTCATTTCCCATCATAAGGTTGGGAAGAGTAAGACACAGAATAGAACATGCCAGCAGAAGGTAAGGTAGTGATCACAATCATGGTACTTGCAGAGGTTAGATCCTATCCTATAAGACCTTAAAACAAAAAAACTAAAACAATGGACATTAAAATTTGTTTAGATTCTCCTCTGAAAGTAAAAATAAAGGCCTTTTGTAAGGAAAATATTTTGTAATTTTTTTTCATAAGAATATCAAATAGAAAAACAATTCTAAGCTTGAAATTATTTCAATTATAAAGAGAAATACAGGGGTGGTGGCTAGAATAGGAGGATCCAGTGTAGAGATACAGGGATGAGTCAGATAGGAGAGGGAATACAGGGAGAAACAGCTAAAATTAAGTATCATTTGAGGAATAATATGTTGTCTTAGTCAATGTTCTATAGCTATTTAGAGACAGTATAACCAAGGCAACTCTTAGAAAGAAAACATTTAATTGGGGCTATCTTATAGTTTCAGAGTTATAGTTCATTATCATCACAGCAGAAAGAGTGGTAGCACACTGGCATTTATAAACCTGGAGACGTAGTTCAGAGATCTACACCTGTATCTGCAGACAACAAGACAAGAGAGAAGAACACTGGGCATAGCCTGGGCTTTTGAAACCTAAACTGATAATTGAAACTCACTGATAATTTAAATAGATGGGTCTATGACAACCATTTTCATCCAAACCTTTATAGGCCTGCATATCATAATGCAAAATACATTCAGTCCAATATCAAAAGTTTATATAGTCTATAACAGCCTCAAAACTGTTTAAAGATCCAAAGTTCAAAGTCTCTTCTGAGACATATGGCAGTCTCTTAGCCCAAACCCCCTGTAAAAGCAAAATCAAAAGGCAGATCACATATTTTCAATATATCAAGGTACATACATTATCATACATACCTCCCAAACAGGAGCAAATGGAGCATAGTAGAAAAATATTGGAGCAAAGCAAAATCAGAAACCACCAGGGCAAACTCCAAATTCTGTACCTCCATATCAAAGTACTCCATATCGTCAACTCCTTTCAGCTCTGTTGACAATTTCAGCTCTGTTGACAATGACTAAAGCATCTCTCTCTCTCTCTCTCTCTCTCTCTCTCTCTCTCTCTCTCTCTCTCTCTCTCTCTGCCTGGTCCAACATCCCGCCTGTGGTAATTCTTGAAAGTTATCCAATAGCTCTGTGATCTCCAATATCCTGAGGTCTCCAACAAAATCCAGGCTACACCTTCACATCTTCACAAGATGGCCTCTCTAGGCCTTCATGCATGGACATACTTGACACATGCCTGGTCTCATCAGCTTTTTTAGCCATGGATGTAGATTCTATAACCACTTTCTTAAATACTTGACTCTAGAGTTAGAACCACTTGGACAAAGTTTCCAAGTTCTTTAGCTTGGTGTGGCTGGAACATAGCCCCCATTTTCAATTACATTTACATCAACTTTCTTTTGTTTATAGTTTTCTTCACCACTTAGGTTCTTCTTTAATTCTTTTTTCACAATTTAGAAGCATACCTGAGTGGGATCTTTCCCTGAGGTCACCATTCCCTTTATTCTATTTAGCATCAGGCTTTTCTTTGAACATTTTATCTTGTTAAAAACTGCACTTATCTCCATTGCTCTTGTTAGTGCTCCTTTCTCCTCAGTTTGCATGTTTTGAATTTTTCTTTGTTCAATTTTCTACTTCTCATTATAGATTTTTATAAAAGTGACCACTAATACCTATAAGGCACAAATAATGCTAGGCTGTGTTGAAACCTCCTCTCCCAATACCATCAATACAAAATGTGCTTCAGCATAGTCTCAGGCAGATCTTCTGGACAAGGGCAAATAGCAACCACTTTCTATGCCAAAATGTCACAGGAATAGTCCATAAGCTTCTTATTAATATTCTTTCTTATGAAACTTCTTGAGCCTAGATACTATAATCTATATTTCTCTCAGTATACACTCCTGCTAGTATGTCCCAATAAACCCCAATTAAAGTATTCAACTGCTTCCTATTTCAAAGGCTTAACAGCAAAACCCTGCTCCATAGTGCCAACAACTTAGTCATGGTTCTATTGCTGTGAAAAGATATTATTACAAAGACACCTCTATTTAAAAAAATTTAATTGGACCCTTTTACAATATCATAAGTTTAGTCTATTACCATCATGGTAGTACACAGGCAGATATGGAACTGGAGAAGTAACTCAAAATTCTACATACAGATTAACAGTCAGAAGAACATGAGAAAGAGAAAGCTACTGAGCCTGGCTTGGACTTTGTAATGTGAAAGCTCACTCTCAGAGACATACTTCCTTCAACAAGGTTATACCTATTTCAACAAGACCACATCTCCTAATCCCTTTCAAGTAGTGCCACCACTCTTTGGTATATGAGCCTATGGGGGCCATTCTTTTTCAAACCACAAAATGCAGAAACCTAATATGGTAGATGTTTTCTAAAATATAAATATATGGAGGTGACTTAAATGAAATTGCCAAATGGGGCAAGCAAGCCCCAACTCAACATATCTTGTCACCAAATAAGGTTTTCAATACCAGGAATGGGTCATATCTAATTGAGTTGTTGGCCAAATGAGTTCTATGGGAACCCTCAAACAAGTCAGTCTACTACCAAAGCTACAGATTTTTACCCCCACAATATGATGATAAGGCCCCATTTCTGAAGACACTACCTACAGAATTCATTGAACACACAAAGAAATTAAATTGATTCCAATCTTGTACTTTCATACCTATAAGCTAATGTCTTTGGTACAGGAATATACTTTACATGCTACCAAAGGACAAACATAAATAGCAACTGATCCAAACCATTTGTTTTATAATGGTGTCCTGACTGCAAGATCTGCTAGTGCAATGGTGCTACAAAGCTTGTGAGAGTAACCAACCAATATCTGATTTGACTTAAGGCCCACTCTACAGGATGGAAACTATATCTGATATGAATTGTGTTATCAAGAACCTGGGACTAAATAGCTCAGGAGACTAAAGTAAGACTAAATACTACTGATCTGTTAAAAGAATGTGGCAATAAAATGACTCCTAATGACATTCTTCTAAATGCATAAATAAATCATAACCATAGATGTTTCCTTCTCCAGCAGATGGGAACAAATACAGAGACTCACAGCCAATCAATTTGCAGAGAGTGTGAGATCTTGGAACATTCAGTCTTAAATGTGACATCTCCATCAAACTCCTCCCTTGGGGCTCAGGGAATCTTGCATAAGAGGAGGCAGAAAGAGTATGAGTCAAAGTTTTACTTCAAAAGGCTATACTCCACAAAATTAAAAAATCTTAATGAAATGGATGATTTTCTAGACAGATACCACATATCAAAATTAAATCAAAATCAGGTAAACTATATAAATAGCCTTATAATCCCCAAGGAAATGTAAGCAGTTATTAAAAGTCTCCCAACCAGAAAAAGACTAGAGCCAGATGGCTTTACTGCAGGATTCTACCAGACCTTCAACAAAGAACTAATACCAATACTCCTCAAACTATCCCATAAAATAGAAAGAGAAGGAACACTGCATATATCATTCTATATAGCCACAGTAACCCTGATATCTAAATCACACGAAGACTCAACAAAGACACAGAACTTCAGTCCAATTTTGCTTATGAATAGCGATGCAAAAATACTCAAAAAATGCTCACAAGCCAATTTCAAGAACACATCAACACCATCATGCACCATGATCAACTAGTCTTCATTCCAGGAATGCAGGAATTGTTCACATATGAAAATCCATCAATATAATTCACCATAAAAACAAACTGAAAGAAAAAAATATCACAAGATCATCTCATTAGATGCCAAAAACCCTTTTGACAAAATTCAATACCCTTCATGTTAAAAGTCTTAGAGAGATCAGTCATACAAGGTACATACATAAACATAATATACAATATAAAGCACTATACAGCAAACCAATAGCCAAAATCAAATTAAATGGAGAGAAACTTAAAGCAATTCAATAAAATTGGGAAGAAGATAAGGCTTTCCACTCTCCCCCTATCTCTTCAAAAATAGCTCTTGAAGTTCTAACTAGAGCAATTATAAAACTAAAAGAGAACTAGGGGATGCAAATTGGAAAGGAAGAAGTCATACAAGTATTGTTATTTGTATATACATAGACTACCCCAAAGATTCTACCAAAGAATTTCTACAGCTGATAAACAACTTCAGCAAAGTGGCTGGACATAAAATTAAGTAAAACTAGTAGCCTTCCTTTATATAAATGATAAATGAGCTTAGACAGAAATTAGGAAAATAACACCCTTTACAATAGCCATGAATAATTTAAAATACAATGATAAAAACCATGGTGTAAATCTAAACAAGTGAAAGATCTATATGACAAGAACTTCAAGTCACTGAAGAAAGAAAATTGAGGAAGATTTCAGAAGATGGAAAAATATCCCATGCTCATAGATCTATAGGAATAACAGTAAAAATGGCCATTTACCAAAAGCAATTTACAGATTCAATGCAATTCCCTTCAAAATTTCAACTCAATTCTTTACAGACCTTGACAGAAAAAATGTTCAACTTCACATGGAAAAAAATACCAGAGTAGATAAATCAATCCTGAAAAATAGAAGAACTTCTGGAGGTATCATCATCTATGACATCAAGCTGGAATGCATAGCAATCATAATAAAAACTGCAAGGTATGAGTATAGTAGGTTGATCAATGGAACTGAATTGAAGACCCCAAAATAAACCCATATACCTATGACACTTGATTTTGACAAAGAGGTCAAAACAATACAATAGAAAAATGAAAACTTCAACAAATAGTGCTGGTTTAATTGGATATCTGCATGTAGAAGAATGCAAATAGATCCATACTTATTGCCCTGCACAAAACTCAAATTCAAGTGGATCAAGGATCTCAACATAAAACAAGATATACTAAATCCAATAGAAGAGAAAGTGTAAAAAAATCCTTAAATGCATTGGTACAGATAATTTCTTAAATTGAACACCAATGGCTATCTCAGGGTATGTTGTCTGACACTCTGAGTTCAGTTGTTCCTCTGTGGCTCTGGGTTGAGCGGACGTTCCAGTATGTCTCAGGTGGAATCCAGGGTCCACACAACTGCACACCTGGTAGAGGTCTGGTATTTATATCCAATAAAAGAGGGGAAAAATAGAAAAGCGGTTAGAACCAACATCCTCAATAAAATGTCAGCCCTCTTTAAAAAAAAAAAAACTATCTTGATACTAAAATTTGTTTTGAGAATTGTATATTGCAGAATGATCAGCCTTGGTGTATCTACTCAACAAGCAAGCTGGGCAGACCTGCTCAAACCTCTGAGGTCCGTGAATTCCATCTGGAGGCAGCGAAGACACAGCATCAGAGGATTGTCAACTTGCTCTCCCCCCCACTTCTCTTCTAATATCTCAACGCCCATAATCAGCTTGAAGAAGCTAATGATGAGTCAGCGCCCCTATTCCCTGGGCATGGGGACTAAGGTGGTAAATGTTGGGCTGTCTCCCTAGGGAAAAGTAGTGGTTTTGTCGGAATAGAGAGGATTAGCTAGGGTTTATTGCATAGCCATAACCTATTAGTAGAAATCTGTATAATTAATATCAAGATGAAGATATAAATTCTTAAATGGCACCAATTTACTTTGTTTACAAATTTTAAGGTTTTCATTGGCATGAGCTTCTTAGTGATATAAGAGTGAGATGAATATTGTTACTCTCATAGGCATTGTACCAGTATAACACACTTAGGAATACAAAGCTTAGATCCAGTCCTTCTTTAACTTTTTTAACTGATTTGAGATGGTCAGCCTGTGAGTTAAGGGACTATAGCAAATTCATGACTTGGAGTTTATTATAAGGGTGTTCTCTATGTTTTATTTAGAAATAGCTGAGTGGAGTTAACAGGCAACAGTCCAGATTACCTTACATGGATAGCTGGTTTTCAAAACATCAGAAATCCTTAGAATTGACATGACAAACATTTCAGTATTAATGTTCATTTTCATTAGAGACCTGTCTGCTCCGGACAGCTTCCTATGTTAAATTCTAAGAAGAAATTGAGCATCCTTGGAGTTACTCCAGTTGTGGTGAGACAGCCACTAGGCAAGAATTGCCACTTTCCTTCTACAGACAAATTACTGTCCAGAAAAGGACACACTTGCAGAATAGTCGACTGATTATATCTGCCTAGACAGAGTAATCAGCCCTTAATAATTCTGCAGCACTAAGGTCTGTCAGATGATCCTGGGCCAGAAGGCAGAAGAACAGATGCTCCAACGTTTTGAAGTAGAGCGAGTGTCCAGGTGTTCAGAGGTCTCTATAAATTGGCTAAGTTTTAGAAGCTATGCTTTGTGCTTCCCACAATTATAGTCAACTCAGTCATTCTGGATTTCTGATGGGGTTGAAAACTTATAGCTATTTACTTTGAGAGAAAAGATCTGAGTGTATGGTCATCAGCTGACATTCATCCTAAAGCCAAGGAAAAAGCCAGGTTCAGAACTAAGTGTTTTAGTTAGGATAGATGACAGAGGTGCTGGTTAGTCAACAAAAGGATGGACTGGGTATTAGGACTATCTTGTACCTCACTGGTACAAATAGGCATAATTATGCTCTAATTGTATTTTGAGAGAAAAGTTTCCTTTTAACAGGAAGGGTGATGTGTAGGAGGAGCTAAGGTGGGAGGAGTACTGAGAGGAAGAAAAGGAGTAAGAAGAGGAGAAGAAGAAGGAGAGGAGAAGCTAGGTGATGAAAGAGAGATAGAGGGGGGAGACAGGGAAGCAGATGCTCATGTATCTCCACCAGTCAAAGATAGTTGATATATCTAGGTTGGGTAGTGGGTTACACCTCTGATTGAACAATACCAAACTTATAAAGCCTATGATTAACATTTCTTAAAAAAATGTATAAATGCAAAAAGGAAAAGGGGGCATGGGATAGGGGTTTTCTAAGGGGGGGGAATGGGGAAACGGGATGGTATCTGAAGTGTAAATGAAAGATCTAATAAAAAAATAAATAAATAAATAAATAAATAAAAAGAACACCAATGGCTCAGGTCCTAAAATTAATAACTGATAAATGGGACCTCATGAAACTGAAATGCTTCTGTAAGGTGAAGGACACTGTCAACAGGACCAAACAGTAGCCTAGAGATTGGGAAAAGATTTCCAACCATACATATGACATAGGGCTAAAATATATAAAGAACTCAAGAAGTTAAACTCCAACAAAGTTAACCCAATTAATAAATGGTGCACTGAACTAAACAGAAAACTCCAAACAGAGGAATATTGGATGTTTGAGAAGCACATAAAGAAATATTGAACATCTTTTTAGTCATCAGGGAAATATAGATCAAAGCAACCCTGAGATTCTACTTCATACCCATCAGAATGGCTAAGATAAAAAACTCAAGGGACAACAAATACTGGTGAGGATTTGGAGAAAGGGGAACACTGCTCCAGTGCTGGTGGGATTGCAAACTGGTAGAACCACTTTCAAAATCAATTTGGTGGTTTCTCAGAAGATTGAAAATAGTTCTACCTAAAGAACCAGCTATGCCATTCCTGGGCATTATATGCAAAAGATGCCTCACCATACTCCAAGGACACATGCTCCAGTGTCCTTCACAGCAACTTTATTCATAATAGCCATAACCTGGAAACAACCTAGATGTTCCTTAACTAAGTAGTGGATACAGAAAATGTAGTTTGTTTACACAGTGGATTACTATACAGCTGTTTTTTTTTTTTTTTTTAAAGGACATCATGAACTTTGAAGGCAAATGGATGGAACCAGAAAATATTATCTTGAGTGTGGTAATCCAGACCCGAAAAGACAGACATGGTATATACTCACTGATAAGTGGATATTACTCATAAAGTACAAGATACCCATGGTAGATTTCCATAGACCTAAAGAAGTTAAACATGAAGGAAGGCCCAAGCCAGGATTGTTAAATATCAATTAGAAGAGGGAATAAAATAGTCATAGGATGCAGAGGGAGGGAGGGAACTCAGTGGAAGAGGTGAGAGGGAGTAGAATGTGTGGGCAGGAGCAAGAGAAAGGGCCAGACGGCCAGAAGAATGAATGGAAATCTGCAGCTTTCCAGAGTCAGGGGGCAAGGAGGAATCTCTAAGTAGTCCCAGAGACTTGTCATGGGAAAGTCTCCCAGGAGTCAATGTGGATGACCTTAGCCAATATGCCTAACAGTGAGGACATGGAACCTGTAGCCAAGCAGGTCCCCCAGTGGTAGGGTAGGTCACCAATTCACCCAATGAGCTTTTGACTCAAAATTTTTTCAGTCTAAAGGAAATGCAGGGATAGAAGAGACACTGAAGGAAAGACCAACCGATAATGGATCCAACTTAAAAACCAATCCCATGAGGGGGGAGGGAGGGATAGAGGGATAGAGAGAGAGAGAGAGAGAGAGAGAGAGAGAGAGAGAGAGCTGATTTTATTCTAAATAAAATTCTTTTTTATTGTGGAAAATGTTCAATGTCATTAATTATCATGGAAATGCAAACCAAAATGACAGGGTGATTCCATCTTATACCTTCAGAATGGTGAAGATCAAAAACTCAGATGATAGCACATGCTAATGAGGATGCAGAATGCAGAGGAAGGGAACACTCCTCCATTGCTGGTGGGAGTGCAAACTTGTACAACCACTTTGGAAGTCAATTTGGCAGGTTCTCAGAAAGTTGGGAATCCATTTACCTCAAGACACAGATATACCACTTGTAGATATTTACCTAAAAGATACCCAACTGTACCACAGTGACACTTGGTCAACTATATTTAAAGCAATGTTATTTGTAATAGCCAGAAACTGGAAACAACCTAGATGTCTCTCAACTGAAGACTGGATAAAGAAAATGTGGTGCATCTACACAATGTAATATTATACTGCTATTACAAACAAGGGCATCATGACATTTTTAGGAAAACTGATGGAACTAGAAAATATTATCCTGAGTGATATCTGAGTGACAACCCAGACTCCAAAGGATATTAATGATATGTCCTCACTTAGCCTCACTTAGCCATAAAATACAGGATACCCAACACTCCACATACCCAAATTAGCTAAACAAAATCAGCCTAGGAAAAAAATGCTTGAATCTCACTTAGAAAGGGGAATGAAATAGTCCTATGGGGCAGATGGAGGGAAGGAACTGGGTGAGAGAGGGGATGGGTATGAAAATTGGAGGTGGTTCTATATCAGGTATGGGGAGAGAGAGAGAGAGAGAGAGAGAGAGAGAGAGAGAGAGAGAGAGAGAGAGAGAGAGAGAGAGAGAGAGAAGATGACCAGATAGTTATGAGAATGAATGGAAAGCTGATTTGAACATAGTTGAGCAAGTATCCCTGTGGTATACTGGGGCATCTTTTTGGTATATTCTAAGGAGTGGTATAGCTGGGTATTAAGGTAGAATTATTCAAAGTTTTCTGAGATGGCAGTAGGTGGGCAGAATCTCCAGGACCTACCAGAGACTTGGGGTGGGAGGTGCTCCCAAATATCAGTGAGTGCTACCTTAGCTGAGACTCACAGCAGTGAAAGTATGGAACCTGAAGATCCCACTTCCTCTAGCCAAGCAAGACCTCCAGTGGAGGAATAAGGACAACAACCCACCCACAAAACTTTTGGCCAAATACACACACACACACATATACACACACACACACACATATACACACATACATCTACATACATATATACACACATACTTAAGTATATATATATATATATATATATATATATATATATATATATATTCAAGAATGAATAAATGGGGTGGAAGTGGATTGAGGACACCAAGAACACAAGGCCCTCTATATCTCTATATCAGTAACATATATGATCAGGCAGCACACACTGGGCCCAGAAGTATCTTCAATTAATAATAAATTGCCAATGAAAATTTAGTTTCCTCCAAGGAAGTCTCACTCTGGAAACAAACTACTCTTAAAGGTAGCCCACATGACCAGCTGTTGTAGATGGTCAACAGAAAATGAACTCAAAGGCATCTTTGGAAATACTTTGGCTCATATCATGCCATGCTTACTTATTTTCTATTTTATTTTGTTTATATGTTTATTTTATCTTTTTTTATCCCCTAGGGTCTTTACATGTATATCATAGCTTCAGGTCTGCGGTTTTTAGGATTACTGAATGTGCAAATGTGTTGGTCTCTGGGTCTGTATCTGTTTCTTGTACTTTTTCTTGAGCTTTTTTTCTTCTTGTTTGTTTTATTTTTCCTATTCCACTGTGTTACTTTTTGTTTTATCTTCTACTTAATTTTATTTTATTATTACCCCTTAGAATCTGTGCTTATTTTCTAATGAGACATAAAGTGAGTGGATCCATATGAGAGGGGAAATGGGTAGAAACTGGGAGGAGTAGATGGAGAGAAAACTAGTCGATGTATTATATATGAAAGAAAACTATTTTAAACAAAAGAAAAAAATAATAAAATGAAATAATATAAATAAAATTACATGCTAAAGCTAACCACGAAGGAGAAATAGCTATGTGTTGTAACAAATTATAAGCTTAGCATGTCCCAAAATACGGATAAAATGATCTGGGAAAGATTATATGACTGTGTGTTTGAAATAATGAACACTGTATAAAGAAAAAAATTTAAATATCATAATAAATGAACTAGAGTGTTTTTATAAAGAATATGCAGAACATTAATAATTAAAATAGAAAACAATGTATATACAAATAGTTTGGTCAACCACATTGCAAAACTTTAAAAATGGGCAGAAATAGAATAAAGTACAAATGTTTACATCTAAATATACATATATACACACATATATATACATGTATATACCTGAAATCATGCATATGCAAAAAATATAGACATTAGCACACACCTAAATAGACACATATATGCACAAAATACCCATGTACACACTTAAATATAAACATGTACATACCTAAATAAACACATATTCATATACAAACATAAATTATTATTAAAAAACAAAACAAGGACTATGGTTGTAACATAGAGGCATAACATTTGTGTAAAATGTAATATAACCTGGACTTGATTCCCACCACTGAAAAACAATGTGAACTATTTTTTGAAAAATGTCTTTGAGCTGGAAATGATATCATAGATCTGTACCTTACCATCGGAGAGTCTAATTCTGGGTTATCATGAGTTTGAATACATATTGGAATCTATAACAAATTTGTGTCTGAAAAAGTGATCTAAATCAAAATATCAATCATGGATTTGAATGAAAAACATCTAATTAATTAACAAAGAATTTAATAATGAATATAAAATTTTATAATTACAACAAAATTACAAGTTAAATATCAGTTATGAGAGTCAACTTTATCACTTTCTTATATGTCTTGAATATTTACTTATGAAAATTATGACCTTGAATAGTTTATGGACACATACAAATTATTACAATTAAGATTTATTAATTATTAACTAAAGAAAAAGTTCACTTCAACTCATGAAGAATAGATGTAGCAAAATTTGTACATAGAAAATACTGTTTATATATGAAAACTTATTTATATATCAAAAATCCTGAGATAATGTGCTATATTGAAATTATGAATAATAGATGACAAATAATGAATTCAAGTAAAGAGACCAGAAATGTACAAAAATTAATTTATAAAATAGAATTTCAAGTTATATCAGTAAAAATCATCAGAACTCAGCTATTTCTTTCAAATAGTGGCAATCATCAGATAAAATTGCCTGAGGATGAATGGTGAGATAGCCAAAATAATATCATTGATTAAAGGTTATTATCACAAATATTCTAAAAATTCAAACATGATGAGAGAATTCACAGCAGCAAGTGGTCACTAAATTTTAAAATTAATTGGAGTGAAATTTTACTAGAAAAAATTAAAATTGAAACTGTATATGTGTGGTATGTTTATATATAGTGCTTTTAGTTCTTAAATTATATCCAAAACCAAAATCTCAACTTAAAAAAAAAACTTGCTCAATTTGAATAACTAACCATTATTCTGTGTTTAAAAGCTTTTAAAACTTTAAGATTAAAACTTGTTGGAAGCAATGGGCCTTCCATGCCTTTGAGCTTACAGACATTACTTAAATTTTTTTCTCTGAAACCATAGCAGCTAAGAATTCTATTCTCCCCCACAGCTCTTGGCACCACTTCTGTAACAAGAGCTTAAAAGAGCAAAGACCTATATTTCAAGGCTTCTGGAAAATAACTGATTTTTTAGGGCATGATCCTAACACATTTGATAATATTCCAGGCCGGAAGAGTTTAGACATTTCCTTTGTCTTGTTATAACTTACTCTATAATACAAGAGCCATTTTATTGACCCACCTGGCCCAATTAATCTATGAATTATATTTTTAACTTTAACACTTCATTGTTGCTGTGAGAAAGTATTTCAGTTTGACATATTTTTTCCTCATCTTAACATCTTGGTATAAAAAGGCAAAAATTCTTAACACTAGGTAATGGTTATAGAATATATGAACCAGAATGAACTGGCACAAGTGAGGTTTCGATCTAAATCAACTGTGACAAAAGGGAAATGTTTCATGTTGGGTTATGTAGCTTACGTATAAAGCATAACCACAATACAATTATGCCTTCATATGTATGCATGTGTACCTACATGCATGTATTTGCATAGACATCAAAAAAGAGAATATAGGCAGTGTGTATGTTATTACTCCCCTTCCATTTTATGAACAGAACTTGAAAGTTTAAGAGCCCTCTATCAAGGTCATATTGTTAACTAATATTTATACTAGATCTAATGTTAAGATTTGCTTGTTTACTCTGTACTGGAGTCTAAAATAATTTGAGGATGGCTACTGACTATAAGTAAAATAATAGTAGCCCTATTAATTTTAGTACCTGCTTAGCAATCATATTATAATTGCATCATTAGAAAACAATAGCATGTTTATTTGTCTTATTTCCCCATTTTAAACAAGTTACTAATTAATTTCTACCAAAACAGACCAGGGCTAGGTACCATAGACTCCCATAACTGAAGGCAGTTTCAATACAGTAATTGTCTTTTTTGTGTGTACATAGAAGAAATGGATATTTGCTGAGCAGAATGTTTCCCTAAACTGGGTCATAAATCAATTTGTTCTGAAAAGAAAAGAGAATACTAAAATGGGGGAGAAGATACTATTCATAATTTAAATCTATGTCCTTAATATCTTCTTAGATGTTGAAAATTTAGTCTAATTCTTAATTGGACAGTGACTTGAAATATGCTCTCACTGCCATAACATTTTGGCTGTTAAGTGCCACTGTGATGTGGCCCCTGGCTAGTTCAGTTTTATTACGGAGACCAAAACTTTAGACTGCTAGAGGACAGTCAACCAATAACTCTAATTGAAAAACTTTGTAAAATTCCTGTGATATTAGAAAACTTACTTAGATATGAGTTGTTGAAATTGCACTTGATTTCAAAGCAGCTTGTTATTTAACAATCTGAATGAATTTTCAGGTCAAGCACACACAAAAATTTCAGCTTGTGTTCCCATGCAGCCAGATTGTCACTCATTTTCACAATGGCAAGGAGATTTGTGTTGGAGACACAACACAAATACTGTAGTGGTATGCAGCAGGTTTTCTGTATTACAATGCAAGAATTGATTGCACCCTAGCAAAGGTGTCGTAATTAAAGCATTTGTTCAAGCTCTTGACAAAATACAATTAGAGCACATGGCTAAAGGCTACATGTGAATACTAACTGTTATACATATTTTCTTATTGTCTTAAATAAAATATATGCATGTTTTGCTTAAACATATAATATTCATTCCTTCCCATATAAATAACTCCTATGTAATCACTCTGTCACCATGAGAATCTTGCAGACCTTAAGGTAAATAAATATATTTTTCTGGGTGATGCCCTATGAAGATGTTCCTTTATTGTTAATTTGTTTCCTTATTTTACACATACATTGCCAGCAGGCATTCTTTTATTCCTGCCTGCTACATGTTAGTATGCACTAAAAAAAACTTACATGGAAGTGCTGAGGATATTTAGGTCATTTAACAGCAGCAGTAAAATATAAATTAAAGGGAAATTGCTGACATCATTAGTATGAAGCGTTAACATCTGCAGGTTACACATGCCAGATGCATAATATCTGTTAATTATGGTTGTAGTAGGAGACCATTGGGAACATGAATCAGGATTTATGTAAAATTTTTGCTACTTTCAGAAAGACAGAATTTTACTTTATAGAATTGACTTGTAAAAATGAAGGAAATTATGTGGGCAGGAGTATTGATAGGTGATACAAATATTTTGTGAATGACAATCTATTCTATTTTCATTTAAGGGCATATAAATAATCCCAATATTAATTAAAATGGAAGCATAAATTTTAAATGTCTTTATTCAAAAATATAGCAAATATTTAGTTAAAATTACTTCTATTGTATCTTCTATGATTTTTATTCATTTCTAAAATATACTGATTCTTATCCACCACTACTATTTTAACCTCAACATTTTATAATTAGTTTTTTATATACATGTCATTTATTTTTTGTCTTCGTTTATGCTCTTTTGAATTTCTGTTTGAAGGTATGGATAAATCTGTTATTGTGTTATAAATATCTGCATCTAAAACTGGAGAAATAGCTCAGTAGAAAAGAACACTTAGTGCTCTTCTAAAAGACCAAAGTTCAGGTTCCTGCAACCAAGTTTAGTAGTTCACAACTTCCTATAATTTCTGTTCCAGAAAATTGAACAACCTCTTTTTCTAGGTTTCATGGGTACCTACAATCTCCCTCTCCTCCCTCCCCCTGTCCCTCCCTGCCTCCCTCTCCTCCTCCTCCTCCTCCTCCTCCTCCTCCTCCTCCTCCTCCTCCTCCTCCTCCTCCTCTTCTTCTTCTTCTCTCTCTCTCTCTCTCTCTCTCTCTCTCTCTCTCTCTCTCTCTCACACACACACACACTTAAACTAAAAAAAAACATATATCTGTTGGAAACACATATGATCTGAAGTGAAACATTCAGTGATATGATAAATTTACATTCACTCAAAAAGAGAAGAAAGTTCTAAGAAAATGTGCCATAGAAGTGTTAATGAAATAAGGAAATAGTTAATAGGTATTCTTATCCTCAAATTTTATTAAATATAATTTGCAAAAACATCTTAAGCATAAATCATACATACTAATTGTCATTTGTATGTGTATGTATGTGTGTGTGCATACACACATTTGTGTTCACATATGTTCATATATATGTGTTCAGGAATAAATGTATGCATGTGCACATACATATATGAAAGCAAGAGGTCACCTACAGGGGTTGTTTCTATTCAGGTGCTTTTCATCCTGTTTATTTTATTGGTAGTAGCAATGTCTTCAAAAGTTATCTAAGGTTCCCCAATTAGGATAGGCCGGCTGGTAAGTGGATCCCAGAGTTCCCTTTCTCTGGCTTCTCAGTGCTGGGATTATTTGTCAGCATTTTTGTTTGTTTATTTTTGAAATTGTATTTTAATTGCACCTTTCTCCCTTCCCTACACTCCCTTCTCACTTTCTCATTATACCTCTCCTCACTCTACTTCAAACTTGGGACCTTGTTTTTTTCATTAATTGTTGTTGCATGCATATATGTATTTGTATATGCACACATATTCCTTGCCCAGAATTTTATGTGTATTGTGAAGTTTGAACTCAATTCTTTATGTTCAAAATGCACGTACTTTATTCACAGAGCTAGCTTTCCATATCCTGAACTTTTTGTTTTGCTTAACTTTTCTCTTCTTTTCTTATGTTTTTCTTCTTCTCTTTAGGAAACTAAAAGTTATCTTCATAGGAGAATTTTAAAAATGTACTTTTCTGATCACATGTGCAGCATTCTTGCTTCCATCCACCCAATTGTAATTTTTACTAAAATTCATTTAAGGGTCATTTCTTAAACTTCTTTAGAGGAAAAGAAAATTATTAGTCATAGAAATGTTTGTGGATCACCCACCTGGTAGCATATTTATACTTTATCTGAAGTAGTTGATGACAGATGTTATGGTTGACCTTTTCAGTCTTTGACATGAATCACATTTTTGCCCTGTTGAATTAGACAAAAACATACCACTTGCAAAAATCAAGCCACTTTATTTCCAAACACATTAAGCAGATAATTTCTTTATAGTATTTATCTTTCCTATCAGTTCATCTTAAATATTATTCACCTTTTGTTGGCTTATTCATGTCTGCATATTATATAAACTTGTGACTAACAACTGAAGCCTTCTTTGATGTCCCTGATTTACAACCCTGACATACTAAAATTCTAAAACCACATCTGTATATATATATTGAAAAATTTTTGTTTCCTCTATACTTATGACTTTCTGCTCTTTAAACTTTTATGTCTGATTTTTTAAATGTCAGTTTTGACTCATTTAACTATTTGATATAGGAAAATATTTTAAATATTCTAGCCTTTAGGATACCATTAAACCTATTTTGCCAAAACAAGAATCTTCTTCCAGTGATACTTTGTCCTTTTAAATATATTTTACAACCAAAATAATTTGCAGTAGTTTGACACATTTGTTAAAACTCAATATAAAGAAAATAGAACAAATTGACTGTATTTTATAGTTCAATCAATTTTCATACTAGCATAATCTAGAGATAGTACTGGTTACTATTTTCCAAAAATTTCTTGGTACAATTTTTTAGGCATTGCAGTTTCATTGTCTGTCATCTTAGTCATGTATCTGCCTTCTGTTAGAAGAGTTTTGACAGTTCATTTAATATAAATAAAATTACATGGAAAAAGCTGTTTTTGACATAACATTAATCCATGCTATTTTAAGATTTAGACATATTGTTTCAGGTATACATGAGTAGTTTATATTCATTTTTGTATAATATTCCACTCCTTGCATATTTAACTGCTGATGAATATTTGTTTGGTGTCTATATTTTACTATTCTAGATAAAACTATCTGGAAAGTTCACAAACAAGTAATTATTATTCTTATAAAGCTTGAGTAATCCAGTTCATCCAAAACCTCACAAGCATTTCAGTTAGCTAACTCAGGTTTGCTCTCATTTCCTTCATTATTGATGACTTCAAACATCTTTTTCATTTATTTCTTGATGGTTCATTTTTATTCATATCTCATATTTCAAAATGAGTACTCAAAACATTTAACGTTTTGTTTGGTTGTGGGTGATATGTGTGAAATATAGAAGTTTTATACATATTTTTTTCTCCCAGTATGCAGTTTGCATTTTTATTTTCTTAGCAATACCTTTGCAAGATCACATGTACTTAATATTTATAAAATATAACAAGATTTTTTCTTTGATATGTGCTTTTTGTGTTTTATGAAACAAGCATGGCTATTCCAATATATGAAGATTTTATTTATTCATATCATAATTTCTTTCTGTTATCTTTTGAATCATTGTTTACATTCAGAAATACTCTTCTATCTTTTGTCATGAATTCTTGCTGTTTTTCCTTATTAGTTCTATTGCCTTTCTTTGTAGACTCTTCCTGGACTTATACAAAGATTATAATGTCACAATAAATAAAGATAATCACTATAAATTTAACTTATGCCCCTATAATCTCTTGGCCTTGTCCTTTTTCTTTTTTCTACTGGTCATAGGTTCAGACATCTAATATAAGGTAGAACACTTGTGAAGGACTTGTTTTTACTTTAGGATGTGTTGGATAATTATAATTGTCTGCATAGTAGCAAGTTTAAAGACTTCTACAGCCTTTGGTAACTATGGATACACACAGTTCTTGACTAGTAAATATGTATTCAACTTCAGTAATATAGGGAATATAGACTTTCAAGAAACATTAAGATATTGTTTTATGGCTTTCAGGTTTGCAAAACTTAGTGACCCCCTCTAATTGTTAGGGACACACATGAAGACCAAGCTGCACATCTGTTATAAATGGAGTGGTGCTAAATCCAGCCCCTACATGCTCTTTGGTTGGTGGTTTAGTCTCCGTGAGGTCCCCTGCGACAAGCTACCTTGCCGATAAGGAGCACATCACACTCAAGATTCTTCTGACAGCGTCTTTTATTGTTACAGCTCTTTTAGTTAGAAGGATGCAAGATGGACAACAAAGGAAGGACCCCCAAGCCCCAGAATGTTCTGACTTATATACTATCAAAGAGACATGATCTGTCTTCATTGGCTTACAGACTGGGGTCTCATTTACATATCCACTGATAGTACTTTCAGCGGGAAAATTCGTGCCTACACGTGCGCACAGCTGCAGACACCAAGGCCAAGAAGAACCAGGAACAGGAAGCCAGCGCCATCTTATAATGACGAGCGTATAGCTACTTCAGCATACGCAGCATGGCTCCTAACATCTCTCCCTTCTTTATAAATAGCATATAGTGACTAGAGACCTTTTGTGTCTTAGCCCCGTGCAATGGGAACCCGAGCCCTGGGAGGCATCAAAAGGCTGTCCCGTCTACAGCTTGGTGCAATGGGATCCTGTGCCCACAAGCATGCATAAACGGAACAGCGTCTCAGCCCTTTAGCATATTCAACCAAGCTTGAGGGGATGCTCCAGTCTCAATGGCCATAAATGCCTGAGCAATAACTATTTTATCACGTTGTTGTTGAGTTTTCATTTTACAAAACAACCAGAGTAAGATCAATGTCCCTCCAAGTAGCATACAGCCAAACAAACCTACCCCCACCCACTCCTTAAAAAAGGAAAATGCAGAAAAAAGCCAAGAGGTAAAGTCTTTAAAACTGATTATATCAAGACTTGTATTCTTGAGGTCTAATATCTTCAACTGTAATTCTTCTTGAAGAAACTCCAACTCCTGAGTCCAATTCCCCTTCAGATATTCTGAAATAATAGAACTGTTAACGAGGGAAGAATTATCAAAAAGTAAGGGGGTTATACATAGGGAACGTGTGGAAGCCACACAAGAAAGTTGTACGAGATCTCCAAGCGCTTGTAATTGTTGTTGTAATAAGTCAATGTGCTGATTGACCAGTAAGACCCCTGAGGCCAAATGAGCATCAGTTCTCTTCACTGTCTCAAGTGCATCGGATGCCTTTTCAGTAATTTGACTAATAACTGAGGCTGCTTGCACTTGATTGGCCATGGCAGTACCTGCAGTCACTGCAGCTGCAGCAGAAACAGTAATGGCAGTGATTATAGCTGCTGTAATGCCAAAATCTCTTTTTTGTCTCAATAATTGTATGATAGGAAAATCTTTGGGGTCAGCTTCAACAGGTACTGGTACAAATGTGGGAATATTCACCACAATTGCTGTCCGGTTTTTTCCATTCCAACATTTTGTTAAGTAACATGTAATATTAGGACTATGGCAATTAATTATTGAGCTGTTTTCAAACAACTCTTCATCAAATATAAGGAAAAAATATGGTGCTTGAACACACACTAGCAATGGCTCAAGCGTATAATTAGAATATTGTTGATTAATCTTCAAATTCGATAAACTGATCTTTGTTTTATTTCTTTGCGTGGTCTCCAATCGTGTACCACTGACATTATTAGATGTATGGAAGCTTCCTTGTAGATTAGCAAAAGCTGATATACTAGTAGATGCCTCGGTATCATTTATAATTATTCATTCGAAAAATGGCCACTCACTCCCAGGGCCAGAGTGAGTGTTATTTGCTTTAAATCTTTTTAACTTTTGATTAAAATAAAAACTCTCCGATAGTTTAAATTTCTGTAATTCTGGTGGTTGACATGCTGTAAATGTCGGAGGAAAATCCAATAATGGACAGCACCATGGTATCTGTCTTTTAGCGGTCACATTAAGAGGAGAATTATCAGGGAATGGTATAGTTACATTGCTAGTGAGCATAATTGTAGTGATATTAGAAGATGTATTATCACCACCAGTTCCACTTCCACTAGTTGCTCCAGTACTTATTTGTGACAGGGCATTCATTAATATCCCTGTAGGAATTTTATTAGCAACAAGTGGATCTTCCCAATATCCCAATGTCATTTTTGTAATTTTAATACATAGCCCTTTCCCAGAGCTAATAGTCTCATTTTGGAAAGTAAAACATAATGCCATATTTAATTTTATTGAGGTGGCATTATATGGTTCTGTTTCAAACTTAGGCGTTTTGATGCATGGTGCTTCCATGGCACAACTTGTGGATAAGAATAAAGGAAGTTTAGTCGAATTAGCATGTACAGGTATTGGAACGGGCCATGTTCTCACTATTGCCCACAGAGGTAGGCTGCTCCTTATGGGAGTCTAAAGAATTAATATCAGAAACATTGACGTCCACAGCCTCTGGATCCGGATTTTCTTTTTCTCCATCCTTCACTATTCTTGTCAATCTTGTTGGTACCCAGATCGGATTTTCTTGTTCCTGTATCTAAAAGGCCTTTGAATAGTTTTCCTTCAATTTTTAACTCTAGTGTTGGCCTTGTATTTAATTCAAGTGAAATAAAAGCATGGTTCCCGCTGGAAGAGCCAAAGCCCTTTTTTCCTCGGACTTTATCTTTGCTAGGAAACATAGAATGTAAGCTGGGTAAAATTAATAATTGAGCAATACGATCTCCTGGGGAAATGGCACTTATCCCTCTTGGGGAGGAGCACATAATTTTAACTACTCCCTCAAAGTTTTGATCTATGACACCTGGATGGACTATCAATCCTCTCAAGGTTGTTGAAGATCGTCCCAGCACAAGTCCCACCGTGTCCTTGGGAAGAGGGCCAGAAAAATCTGAGGATATTGGCTGACAGCCCATAGTGGGCGTTAATACCGCTCGGGTGGTGGAACAAAGGTCCAGTCCTGTGGAGCCTGCTGTGGCCCTCCGGACCATTCCTTCCTCTGAGATTTGTCCTGTCTGCTCTCGAGTGCCCCATACATTTGAGGGCCCTGGGGACGTGGGCCCCACTGCCCGTTTTTTGGCAATGGAGTCAATGGCTGTCCCTTATTGTCTTTTACTGATCTACATTCAGATGCCCAGTGTCGGCCTTTTCTACATCTAGGACACATTCCAGGCTGTTTACCTCCATTGTTTCCTGCTGCTTTCTGGCACTGTTTCTGAACGTGTCCCATTTTACCACACTTATAACATTTAATATTATTGTTTCTCTGTGCAGCCAGTACTGCGGCCGCTAGACCTGCATTGGACAGTGGACCTCCTATCTCTCTGCACGCCTTCATCCAGGCATTAAGCCCTTTATTCTTCCAAGGCGTGATGGCATTTCTACAATCTTTGGTACATTGTTCATAAACAAGTTGTTCAATTAATGGCATGGCAGATTCTGAATCTCCAAAGATCCTTCCTGCAGCCTCCATCATCCTGGCAACAAAGTCTGAAAATGGCTCATTAGTTGCTTGGATGATCTTTGTTAAGTTTCCAGAGACCTGCCCTCTATTAGGTAAACTTTTCCATGCTTTGATGGCAGCCTGATTAATCTGTTCATAAACTTGTGCTGGATATAGGGTCTGATTAATTGCCCCTGGCTAGTTAGCATATCAAAGCTCCATTGGGGGTGATTTTGTGCCATGTTATCTCTGGCCTGTGTAGCACACAAATCATGATAAAGAGATTTCCATTCTAAATATTTGCCTGTAGGGACAATTGCCTTGATAGTACTATACCAATCCCCAGGCGTCATAGCACTTTCTGCAAGTCTCTTTATTAAGGCTTGGGTAAAAGAGGCATTTATGCCATATGTTTGCACCGATTCTGCCAATGACTTTAATTGTTTCAAGTCTAAACTACGATGGTATCTCTGCTGATTCTGATCTTCAAAGACCAGAAAGGCTGCTCTAATCCTTCTTCTCTCCTTTTCTGGAATCAAGGAGGTGGCTATTGGAATAACATGTCTCCTAGCCTGTTCTTGTTTTGTCTTCTGCACAAGCAGCTGCGGTGCTGATGGCAAACTGCCAGGTGCATAAGGAGGATCCGGACGATATCTTTCTTTCTCATAAGGAGCTGCCTCCTCATCTAATTCTGTTTGATTGTCCGAATCCAACCCATCCTGGGACGAAGTATCGTCCTTGTTTTCTCCATCCTCAGAGGACGTCTCCTCTGAGGCGGAGTCATTCAGTGTTAATTTTCTAAACCCAGACAAGGCTGGATATATTTTTTTTATATTTCTCTGATGGAGCTATTTTCTCAGCTCCATTCTCTTTTTTCTTTTTTCTTTTCTCTCCCTCCTTCTTCTTCTGACATGGAGGGCTTAAAGGCTGTTTATCATTGCCTTTTTTTCTGCTAGCATTCCCTTCCTTTTCTGCTTCTGATAGGCTATCCTGACACTGAGTAAGGACCCTTTGTCCTTCTCTAATCTTTTCTTGGCATTTCTCATCCGCTATGCATGCCTGAATCATCCTAAAAATAGATAACGTGCCTGCTCTTAATCTTCTCTCTTCCTTTTCCCGGGCTAAATCAGCTCCTAACTTTTCCCATGATCGCGTGGTAAGGGATCCTGTAGGACCAAACCACGGAGCAACTCTATCTACCTCTTTAAAAAACTTCAAAAGAACCCCATCTGAAATAGTCAAGCCGCTTTCCTGCAGCAGCACCTGCACTGCCACTAGAGCCAGCTTAAACTGTTGATTGCCCATAATTCTTTATCTACAGAACTGGGCGAACCTGCACAGTTATCTGCCTGTGATTTACGGTTCACTTTGAAAAGGAGGACACGTACACTCCAGTTCCTTAATATGACAATTAAGGCAAAAGCAAAACAGGAGAACAACCACCACCCAGACAGGGATAGCAAAAGCAAGGCTGAGCATAGGATCCACCATATCTTACAGAAAAGTGTCTAGACTTACTGCACCGTCAGTTCTGAATCTTGTTTCTGCGAGCTAAGCAGGGTCCTTCAAGGTAGACGATCCTCGGGGGCGTTCGGCCCCAAATGCGACACGCTACCTCGCCGATAAGGAGCACATCACACTCAAGATTCTTCTGACAGCGTCTTTTATTGTTACAACTCTTTTAGTTAGAAGGATGCAAGATGGACAACAAAGGAAGGACCCCAAGCCCCAGAATGTTCTGACTTATATACTATCAAAGAGACATGATCTGTCTTCATTGGCTTACAGACTGGGGTCTCATTTACATATCCACTGATAGTACTTTCAGCGGGAAAATTCGCGCCTACGCGTGCGCACAGCTGCAGACACCAAGGCCAAAAAGAACCAGGAACAGGAAGCCAGCGCCATCTTATAATGGCGAGCGTATAGCTACTTCAGCAAACGCAGCATGGCTCCTAACAGTCCCCTGTGAGCCTCCCTGTGAGCATAGGCTAGTTGACTCTGTATGTCTTCTTATAGTTTCCTTGACCCCTCAGGCTTGCTCAGTTGTATACTGAACTCTTCTACAAAACTTCCTAAGCTCTGCCTGATGTTTGGCTATGGGTCTCTGCATGTTTCTATCTGCTGCTGAATGAAGGAAGCCTTTCACGAAAAAGTTATGCTAGGTACCTGTCTGCAAACATAGCATAGTGTAACAGCAGACCTGCCCCACGTTGGGCGGTTCTGCAGGTCCGGGTCTAGCAAGAGAGAGTGTAGGGCAGGCGACGCAAAGAATGGAGACAAGACAGAGGTTCTGATCAAGTCTCAAGTCTCCTTTATTTTGTATCTCTTATTGTCTCCTCCTAATTGTCACCTCTCATTGTCTCCCATATTCTCTCCTATTGAAGGGAAATCTGGGGTATTTTCAGGCGTTTGCCACATGGATATCACATGCCTTGCAGGTATGGATATGAAGTAAGCCTTACAGGAGTGTATAGCAAGGATAGCACTTGCACCTTGCACCTTGCAGGCTTGGATACCACGTGTGCCTTTGGGGGCAGTAAACAGCAAAACAAAATATGTGGGATATCAGAGTGTGCTTCAGCTGTTGTAGGCTGTTGAAAAACAAGTCTCACGTCAGGGTATATGGCTTGAGATGGCTGCAAAGCTGATAGCCGCTTTCTGCTAACAGTCAGCTCCCAACAGCATAGTATCATTAATAGTGTCAGGGGTTGGCTCTGTCAAATTATGATATGGGCTAATTATTGGCTGGCTGTTCCCTCAATTTCTGTTCCACTTTTATCCCTATAAATCTTGTAGGTAGGATAAATTTGGGGTCAAAAATTTTGTGGGTGGTTTGATATGCCTCTCCTTTCATTGGAAGACCTGCTTGGCTAGACGAGGTGGCCATTTCAGTCTCTATATCTCCTGCTGGTAAGAATCTCAGCTAAGTCATCCTCATAGACTCCCAGTAGTTTCCCTCATTCCAGGTCTCTATCTAATTTCAAAGATGTTCCCTACTAATTTCCATTGTCACTCCAAGGTCTAAAATCCTGGGTAATACAGAGGGCCCCAGGATGCGTGAATCTCACTCAGAAGGGGAAACAAAATAGTCATCAGAGGTGGATGGAGAGCTGGAACTGAGTGAAAGATGGAGAGAGGAGGGGTATGGAATGGTGATGAATAAAACAAAAAAGCAAAATGAATTCTACAGTACATATTTTATGCCAATTAACATTCAATAATAATATATTTTATAAGGACACATTCATATTTAGAGGAAAGAGATTAAATACCTGGAAAAACAAGGAAATAAAAATATAAAGTAAGCCAAGATCTTATGCTTACTACAATGATAAAAACATTCAGTAAAGTAATAAATCATTCCCTAAATTTCAATTTTGAATTTAAAATATTGAGATAAATTAAATTTCATGCATCAATAAATTGCAGATTAGATATATTATGATATATTTAATGTGATCCATTTTTAAGCAGACAGATGTGAGATTTTTTACTGAACATGATTTGGCAGGGTATAGGAGAACATTGTAAAAACTCTTCATGGATGTAGGGCTCTCCACTTGTCCAGGGAACCATGACTGGTGATATATTTGAGACCACAGTATTCAGGAATGAGCCGCTTCTCAGCAATGATGTCTTCAAATTCGTCTGCATTAAACTTGGTTAAGCCCCACTTCTTTGAGATATGAATCTTCTGGTGGCCAGGGAACTTGAACTTGGCTCTGTGCAGAGCCTCAGTTAAAAGTTCCTTATTCTGTAGCTTGGTATAGATGGACATGGTAGCCAGGTCAATGTGAAACCTGGCCTCTGTGAGCTGGGGCTTCCCAAAGGCACCATACATACACCTGTCTGGACCCAGTCAACCCTAGTACAGGACTACATCTTGTTGTTAACAAGTTATGAACTTTTGCCTTTTCCAGTCCCAATTCAAAGATATGAATCTTAGCATAAGGGACACTTTGATAGAAGTGACACTTTGGATATAGTTTGTTCTTACAATACTGGTAACACCCTGCAGGGCAGCAGACCATTGTGACAATAAGATCATTGCTGGCATGCCAGAGGAAAAGAGAATGTGATCCATTTTATTTTGAATATAGCCTCAAAACATTCTAAGCAGTTGCATATATAGGCTGAAGGTGGTTGTTACAACAGAGCAATGTCTCTAAAATGGAACAGTGTTTAGTTTTGCTAATGAATCTTTTCTTTCTTCTTCTTCCTTTACTTCTTCTCAATAATACTGTGTAACTTTCAAAGTAAGAAAGATAACTCTTATTTCCTTAGAAACATAAAGACAATTACAACGAACAAAATGGCTGCAAATTACCACAATAACCATTATTGTTTTTCAGGTCACAGAGACCCGATAATACACTAGAATGTGGTCGAAGATAATAAATGTCTTGCAGAGGTCAAAACCATTTAGCCATTGCTACAGCAACTTCTTTATCTACTGAAAAAGTCATTGTGTAAAGGCAAGGTCCTTATACTTTTTCTAGAATGGTAATTACTGTGATGGTCATGGACTATTACTTTTAACAGAGGTGATCATTGTAATATTTTAAAATATCACAAGTTAAATAAGAATTTTAAAGTTAGAGCAAAAGTAAGTTAGTATTTAATTCAATTAAGATGTATTTAGAAATGTAAATGTACTAATTAAAAGCTAAAATGAAATCAATAAAATATGATGAATATGAGAGAAAATTCTGCTATTGTAAAAGAACCAGGAAAAGCCTTTTCACTGGGAAAATGTGTAAAGGTACTACAAAATATCATAACAAACTAATAACAACTATCAATACAAATAATAAAAATATCATTTTGACTTGATTAAGGAAGAGATTAATTTAACATGACCAGTCAAACACATCAGGGGTAGAACATCTATTCATTTTAACATTTCTCATAGGACATTTAAACATTTGGTATTGAATTCTTTGAGATTTGCAGAGACAAAGAAACTATGTTCATACATAGTGAATTAAATGTTACATCAAATCTTGATGTCTTTAAAATTGCTGTCTGTAAGGCTAAGAAATCTCTTCATATTTTGTGGATTTTAAGTTCATTGTAGACTAATTTTACCCCAACATTATAAAACATGAATTTACTATGTTCTTGAAGAAATATTTCCTATTTAGTTTCAGACCCAATACTTGTTCAATTTGGGAATGGTTTTGATTTTTTGGAATATTTGTCTCTCTGCCTAATTACCTATTTTTATGTTCAAACTCTTAGATCATGACAAATTGTTTTCATACTGTGTGTGTGTGTGTGTGTCTGTGTGTGTCTGTGTGTGATGGGGAAAAGAGATAGATAGACAAATAGATAGATAGATAGATAGACAGATAGATATAGATGGACAGACAACAAAAGAGATAGAGATTGATTTAAATAATATAATTTTAGATTTCTTCTTTCTTGTTTTTTTTATTTGAGAGACTAAAGAGTAAAAATAACATACAATGACAGAAAATTTCCCTTGGGTATAGACATTGGGCTCTTATTTCATCCCACAAAGATGAAGAATAGTACAAATTTATCTACTTTAAAGGGACTGAACCTCTTATGATGGGTAGAAATATGTACCTTCTTCAAAGGTCTGGGAAATTTGTATTGGATGATGTAAAAAGAGAGGTATTATTTGTCATTTTCTCTGTCTTTACCTTCTATTCATTGGACAGTTGAAAAAGCTAGATTTTTCTATTATTTTTTTATATATTAATTCTTGTTTATTTTCTTTTTTTCCTTTTTATCTTTTTTATTGGATATTATATATACATTTCAAATATTATCCCCTTACCCCATTTCCTCCACAACCCAGGAAACCCTTATCCCATCCCCCTCCTCCTGCTTCTATGAGGGTGTGCCCCCACCTACCCCCCACTCCCCCCTCCTCACCCTCAGATCCCCCCCACTCAGTGTTCAGCCTTCATGGGACCAAAGATCTCCTCTTCCACCTATGCCCAACAAGGCTATCCTCCCCTACATATACAGCGGGAGTCATGGGTCCCTCCCTATGTGCTCCTAGGCAGGTGGTTTAGACCTTGGGGAGCTCTGGTTGGTTGGTATTGTTGCTCTCCTCATGGGGCCACCAACCCTTTCAGCTCCTTCAGTCTTCTCTCTAACTTCTCCATTGGGAACCCTTGATTAGATCAATGGTTAGCTGTGAGCATCAGCCTCTGGGTATGTCAGACTCTGGGAGACCTCTAAGGAGACAGCCATATTTAAGCTCCTGTCAGCATGCACTTCCTGACATCCATATCAGCATCTATCTTTGGTGACTACACATGGGATGAATACCCAGGTGGAATGGTCTCCAGATGACCCCTCCTTCAGTTTCTGTCCCACACTTTGTCTCCATATTTGCTCCCTTGGGTATTTTGTTACTCCTTCTAAGTAAGACCTAGGCATTCACACTTGTTCTTCCTTCTTCATGAGCTTCATGTGGTCTGTTAGTTGAATCTTAGCTGTTTCAAGCTTTTGGGCTAATATCCGCTTATCAGTGAGTAAATACCATATGTGTTCTTTTGTGATTGGGTTACCTCACTCAAAATAATATTTTCTAGTTCCATCCATTTACCTAAGAATTTCTCAAATTCATTATTTTTAATAGCTGAGTAATATTCCATTGTGTAAATGTACCACATTTTTTGTATCCATTCCTATGTTGAAGGACATCTTGGTTCTTTCCAGCTTCTGGCTATTATAAATAAGGCTGCTATGAACATAGTGGAGCATATGTCCTTGTTATATGTTGGAGTATCTTCTGGGTATATGCCCAGGAGTGGTATAGCTGGGTCCTCAGGTAGTGCTATGTCCAGTTTTCTGAGGAACCACCAAACTGATTTCCAGAGTGGTAGTACGAGCTTGCAAACCCACCAACAATGGAGGAGTGTTCCTCTTTCTCCACATCCTCACCAGCATCTATTATCACTTGAGTTTTTGATCTTAGACATTCTGAATGGTGTGAGGTGGTATCTCAGGGTTGTTTTGATTTGCATTTCCCTGATGACTAAGGATGTTGAGCATTTTTTAAGGTGCTTCTCAGCTATTTGAGTTTTCTCAGTTGAATTCTTTGTTTAGCTCTGTATTCCTTTTTTTTTTTTTAATAGGGTTATTTGGTTGCCTGGGGTCTAATTTCTTGAGTTCTTTGTATATATTGGATATTAGCCCTCTATCAGATGTAGGATTGGTAATGATCTTTTACCAGTCTCTGCTGATAAAATTATCCATGGCCTGAGGTCAAACCTCAGGAATGGAATATATAGCTTGATCATGCTAGCCCTTCTTGTCCTGGGAATACTTTTATTCCTGCTCATCATGTTAAAGCTTATCTTTAACAACATCAACAGGCTGGCAGCCAAAGTACATGACTTGAAATTGAAAATGGATCCCCAGACAGAGTTATTAATTTACCAGGCTGGCAAGCCAAGACTGGGTAAGATACTGCACAGAGGCTTACCAACCTAAGACATAAGTGCATTGCTATGATAATGCATATTCCATGATGGGTTAGGAAATCTTTCTTTTCAGAACAACTAAGACAGGCTCAGTCTGGTCTATTCAATAAAAAGGGGGAGATGTGGAGAGCTTTTGGGGGCTGCCTGGCAGGAATCTGACATTGGCCAAGGACAAGGAAATGGACTGTAGGCAGGATTCTGACATTAGGCCGGAAAAAGAAGTAATTTCAGGCAGAAATCTAAATTCTAGGCTAGAACAAAGAAGAAATTTCAGGCAGGAATCTAAATCTTAGGCTAGAACAACGAAGTGATTATAGGCAGAAATCTAAATCTTAAGCTAGAACAATTTCAGGCATGAAAATGACTTTGGGCTAGGACAGGAAAGTAGGCTTAGATATTTTGGTCATCCTGATAAGCCCTTAGAAATCGTGATCACAGGAGTGATCAGGGGACTCTGTTTATTGTTGTGCATATTCTTTGACTGTCTGGGTTTGTTGTCTTGCTTGTTCCTTGACTTGCATCTATTGTATTGCTAGTTCCTCAACCTAGAACTGACCTTAATACTTGCATGTAATTTAAACAGTATAAAGGCAAAAAAGGAGGAAGAGTGATGGGATAAGGGATTAATAGGGGGGATAGGGAAGAGGGATGGTATCTGAAATGTAAATAAATAAAATATCCAATAAAAAAAACCTGAGAATTCAAGCTGTCTTATATGTTATTTGTGACATATTAATTGCCTATCTCACTATTTCCCATCCACCATTCTTTCTAAGATAACTTCACTGTGCTCAGATAGGCATTTCCAAATCATATATTTTGTAACATCATCATGTGTAGTGGGTGATATTTAATTCTCTAACCCAATTAGGACCGGTCAATTGTTGAGGCCCACACTCTGCCTCAACACTTTGGTTGAGCTAAGTGCTCTGGTCAAGAGAGAGAGTGGGGCTGCAGGGGCAGGAGATGTGAAGAATGGAGACAAGACAGGGTGTGATCAAGTCTCAAGTCTCTTTTATTGAAGGGAATTCTGAGGTATTTATATACACAAGCAGGAGAACACAGGTGAAAACACTTTAACCACGTGCACCATGCAGCTGAGGTCACTAAACAAGCTATGTGGGATAAACAATATATTTATCAGAGTGTGCTTCAGCTGTTATAGGCTTTTGACAACCAAGTCTTTCATCAGGGTATATGGTTCTAGATGGCTGCAAAGTTGATGTAGCCGCTTTCTACTTTCTACTAAAGTCGGCTCCCAACAGTCAATGAAAACACAACTCAGTAATTATGAATATATTCTGTAAGCCTAGATTGGGCAGATACCCCTACACAACTCTGTTCCCCAGCTATGAGACCTTTATAACTTGAGGGTTTTCCAGACCTTGCATTTGTCCTTCTACCTCCTGCTTCCCAGTTGTCCTCTTTCTCTTCTCTCCACAGTTGTCTCCATTGTCTCCCTCCTGTTTTCCTGCAGTTGTCCTCCCCCTTGCTCTCTTCCCACTGATATTTATATCTCCAACTCCCCTTCCTCTGCCCAATCACTGGCTCCAGCCTTTATTTTACAAATTAAGATGGGCAGAAGGTTCACTAGAATTCACCTGTGTAATGAATTCACAGGAAAGGGGAATTAGCATCAAAATACAAAGCCTGGGCTATCCACAACAATCATAGTCAATGAGTATTGGAAAGAGACTCTACTTAGTAGTGAAGGGTAAGGACACTCAACTTTTTTTTTTAAATTTTTATGTTATACTATATACAAATGCACTCTGATTCTATTTTATTTGTAGCTTGGCATAGTTGTATGTGGCACCAGGAACTACTATAACCATTTGCCCATAAGCTGAAGGAGGATGGCAGGATATAGAAGTGTAAAGAAACAATGAATCATGGAGTGAAACATTAGAACTATGACTAGAGTGTGTCTATTATTGTTATTTAAGAAATGCTGTCATGTTCAAAACTAGTTTGAGTCTAATGATTTTGTTCTTTACACATCTGTATTAAACTGATATGCTAGAAATATACATCAAGGTTTGCCACTTTGCTGAATTGGCTAAAGATCTAGCTATCAATAAATGCACGGTTGTGGAGCTACAAAGATGGCTCAGTGGTTAAGAGCACTAGCTTCTCTTCCAAAGGATCCAGGATCAATAAATGTGATGTTGCTGGCCATGCCTTTTAAGCACATAATTCAATTTATTTGTGGAGAGAAGGGATAATAAAATGTGGCAGGGTTTGGGCTTTCCTAACTCCCTGGATGAATCAAATGAAAAGAAACGTGTGACCAAGGCTGTTTAGGTCTTCATTTCAATGTTTCCATTACCAAACAGCATCAAGTCCATCCATCATGGAGGGAAAAATAGGATTCTTTTAATAATTTTGAGAAGAATGTGCAGACAGTTAGAGAACTTGAAGCATTCAGTCCTAAATGGGATGCCTCCAACAGATCCTTCACTTCAGGGTTCAGAAGAAGAGGCAGAAAGATTGTCAGAGCTAGAGGTGGTAGATGATATAAAGAATGTCTCCTAAAAACAACAGGACTATAGCATATATCTCACAAACACTGTGACACCATACACAGGACCTACAGGAATCTGGGCCAGATGGGGATCCCAGCATTGACAGAGAAAGTAGGCAAAAGCCTCTATCCCTAACTCAGAAGCTGAGTTTGTTCAAATGGGGTCTCACTGGGTATACAAACTATTCTTAAAGGCAGGTCCTATCTGCAGCAGCAGATTGCTAATGCAAAATTAACTTAAACCCTTTGTGTACAAATTATGCCTTCCAGTTTTGTTTTTTTATGAAACTTTTCTGTCTGAATTTGTGTGTCTTGACATCTATGTTTCTGTTTTTTTATTCTTTTTCTTCAGCTTGTTTTATTTTATTCCATGTGGTTTTAGTTTTATCATATTTTATTATTTTTTATATTTCTGTTCATTGTCTAAGGCTAGAGATGGAAAGAAAGGGTGTAGATATATATGTAAAGGGAAGTGGGGAGGATCTGGGGGAGTTGGAGGAAAGAAAACCATAATCAGAATATATTATATGATTGTATGCAAAAATATCTATTTTCAATAAAAGAAAATTTTAAAAAAGAATTAAAAAAAAGAATACCCAAAACAACTCTTAACATTTTTTCATCCATTCATGTGTTCCTTAAGCAAAACCTAGCCAGCAGGGACCAATCTTCAAGATCAGTGCCAGCTTGATTTGTCCATGTTCTATGATTTAACTATGTGGTGTTATTAATAACAGAGTCTTAATGTCAAGTTCTTGAGGATAACCAAAAACATTGGGAACAGCTTGTAGTCTTACATTGCTAAAAATATTCATTAAACATATCTTCTAGATTCCGTACATCTTATCTTCATAGCTGACCAATTCAGCCCAGCTTCACTGTTTTTTTGTGAATTTCTCTACTTAGCCTTATACTAATTTTGACAATCTGTTCTAATAGTCTGGCTCCTTCTCATTCTCTAGCTCATTCTGTCTTCATCTGTGTCTTACTTTTTCTTTCTGCAGCCTGTCTTTGAAAGACTGCCATATAAACACAACACCCCCTTTCCTCTATCTTGTCTCTCTTAAGTAGCTGCTCTTTCCTGTGCTGTTCTCCTGTGACATATCCTACCTCTGACTTAACTCTTTCTTTGATTTGTCACTTTGTCTGTCGTTCAATTAGGCATCACTTTCAAACATGGCTGGTTTCTTCTACAAACTAACTTTACCTTCATTGCTAGAGAATAAAGGTATGTACTAAGGGTGTGTCTGTATTCTAGCCAGATCAAACTCTAATCCAGTGTGTGTCAGTATTCAGGCAAGGTCACATTTTTGGAAGTGATGCTTTGCCAGAGCAGCCAGGGTTGCTGGATTAAAATTCCTCTACATGCTACCAATGTTCAACTTGGTGAACCAATGTGTTCTATTAGAGTTGTGTATTGTAGTATGGGTGAGGGATTACTTAAAGAAGCATAAATGACTTAAAAGCAGCTGCATCATCAGAAAGTCACCTCATCTTCATTACAGCTCACCAGAACTGCAACCCTAGAGCTCAGTGTACAGCTTGTATGCAGCTTAAGTGATTTTCATCTCTTCCAGGTACCTTGTCCTTTTTCTGAGCTTGCCTCTATCTGTACCAAGGCAGTTCAGTTAGTCTCTACTTCTTCTGGGGACCTGGCTATTTTGAGAGTGTCCCAGAGCAAGTTTTAATTTTCATATATGCTTTAGGAGGGAGTGGGCTAGGGTATCTGGTCAGGGACTCCCTGAAGCCTTTGAGATGTCTTTCTTGAACTTAAGAAGATCATCTACAGGATGAAATGCCTCACCTACTTCTTGAAGGAAATTACTTATATAATGCTTTTTCTTCATTTCTTTCAGCACATATTATCATGGAGTTATTCTTGAAAGCTCTATAAAGTTGGCACTGCTGTTCCTATCCTAACATTGGCATACTCAAATTCCATTTTGTAATTTATTTTCTTTATTGTGTTTATAAGGCATTGACATCTTCAGTATAATTTACTTGTAACTTTTGGTCTTACAATTGTGGACACTTTTCATCATTCTTGTCTGGTTTGATTTGGTTGCCAATCAGACACACATAGATTTCTAAAAAATGTTGATTAAATGAATTTATGAGTTGGTGAATAATAAAATTAATCCATACTTAGTGTAAGTTAGATAGATTCCTACTTTTTAAAAACAATGATCTTTAATTTTCAAATAACCATTCAGAGCAGAACTCAGTGGTCCTACTTTTTAGAGCAAGCATTTGAAGTCCAGAGAGGTTATATGACTACCCAGGATCCAAAAAAGAACAAAAATATCAGGTCACTGGTGAACTCTTTATGAATTATTCATAAGAGAATCATCAAGTTCAGGAAATATTTTCATCAGCCAATCCTAGGCTGACCTAGTCCCTCTGCTATCTTGGGATATTTACATACTTACGATATTTTCTTGGCTTTAGGAATGAATTAAACTGGCATAGGCATTCACAGTCCTTTTTCTGTAAAGCAAATCTGGTTCTATGGTATTCAAAAAGAATTTAACGTCAGAAAGAGACCTCTAAATAAATCAACAACAAGGCCTTGGGATAACAAATATGCTTATCGTGCTGCCATAAGTAGCACCTGTCACAGTCACATCAGAGATGATGGCCATAAATAAGAAATACCACACAGAGTTAAAAAGAGCCATGGAGACAGACTGCATTGCGAAGACCTAATAACTAGTGTGAGTGAAATATTTTGTAGTATAAAGATGAAACTAATAACAGTCATTATGAATCAACCCTGCTACACTTAGGGACTCAGATTCCATTTGCTTTGAGGATTGAAGACTCTAATTTTATGGTTGGTAATTTTGTAGCTGCACAAGGTTCTTTTATGAAACTGTGTAGCAATATTTAGTGTTTGAGAATCAAATATTGTATTTATTTGTTTCTCTTTCTTCCAGGGAAATTAAAGCTGCAACTGTTCTTACCAGGGATGCCAAAATGAAGTTTTCTAAATGTAGTTTCCATATCATCTCTTGGAGTTTGACAGTAAATATTCATATGACAAGTCAAATAATTTCTTGGGGTGAAACCTGTGACTAATTATGGTTTCTCATTTCACACTGGAATCTCAGTGGAATGGAGAAATCTCTCAGTGGTTAAGAGTGGTGGCTGCTTTTCCAAAGGACCGTCTTTCAATTCCCAGCACCCACATGGCTGATTATGGAATCAACTGACCTCTTCTGGCCTCCACTGATAGCAAGCACATAAGTATGATAGAGACATACATACAAGAAAAACACCTATAAACATAAAATAAAAATAATATTAGGGACATCAAATGTACCAATATCTGCTTTTGGCACTCAGATATTTTCATATAATTACTCTCTGGAGTAGTCTCAGCATTGTTATTCTGTCAAATTTTTCTAGGGAGTGCTACCAGGACCTAGAGCCATTCCTCTTGAACTATGTATTGATTGCTTTTCTGTTGCTGTGCTAAGTACCATGGCCAAGGCATCTTACAGAAAAAAAAATCGTTTATTTGGGATTACAGTTCCAGAGAGATCAGATTCCATCATAGTGTGAGAGTGATGGGGGCCCAGGTATAAGTGTCAGGCATGATAGCAAGAACAGGAAACTGAGTGTTCACATCCTCAGCTGTAAACAGGAAGCAGAGAGAACTAAAAGTAGGGTAAAGTTTTAAGCATGTAAATCACAACCCTAGTAACATACTTCCCCCACCAAGGCCACATTTTTCCCCCATGTCCTCAAACCTACCTACTTCCTTTACTTTTCTCTTATTACTTTTATTTTTTTACAGTCCATTCATTGCCCCACTCCCAATCTGCCCTCCCACAGTTCTTCATCTCATTCCTCCTCCCCCTTGTCTTCAAGAGGATGCCCCTTCACCCCCCAGGCCTCCCTACTCCTTGGGGCCCCAAGTCTCTCAAGGGTTAGACACATCTTTTCTCAGTGAGTCCAAACCAGGCAGTCCTCTGTTATATATGTGTTGGGGGCCTCATATCGTCTGGTGTATGTTGCCTGGTTGGTGGCTCAGTGTCTGAGAGATCTTGGGAATGCAGGTTAATTGAGACTGCTTGACTTCCTATGGGGTCTCCCTCCTCCTCAGCTTCTTCCAGCTTTTCCCTAATTCAACTACATGAGTCACCAGCTTCTGTCCAGTGGTTAGGTGTGAGTATCTGCATCTGTCTCAGTCAGCTGCTTGATGGGCCTTCTGGAGGGCAGTCATGATAAGCCCCTGTCTGTGAGCATACGATAGCATCAGTAACAGTGTCAGACCTTGGATACTCCACTTGAGCTGGATCCCAATTTGAGCTGGTCACTGGACCTCCTTTCCCTCACTCAGTCTCTGGTCCATATTTGCCTCTACAGTTTTTTTTAGACAAGAACAATTCTGGGTCAGAGTTTTTGACTGTGAGATGGTAACCCCATTCCTTCACTTAATGCCTTGTCTTTCTACTGGAGGTGGACTCTACAAGTTCCCTCTTACCACTGTAGGGCATTTTATCTAAGGTCCTTCCCATTGAATTCTGAGTGTCTCTCACCTACCAGGTCTCTGGTACTTTCTAGAGGGTCCCCACCCCAGGTTGCATATTCCCATCCATTCTGCTGACCCTCAGAGTTTCTCTTCTCTCTCCCCACCCCCATACCTAATCATGTTACCTATTTCCCCTCCCCTCTCCTCTCCTCTCCATCCCTGGTCTTTCCCTTCCTCTGCCCCCTGATTGCTTTCTTCTCCCTCCCAAGTGGTATTGAAGCATCCTTACTTGGAAGACTACATATCTTAAACCTCCCCAAACAGTGCTACCAACAGTAGATCAAGTTATTGAATTTTGGAGCCTATGGAAGACATTCCTTATCTAAACTACTACACACAGGATATTTACAATAAGACACATATAGCAAACCTACATCTATATTGGGATTACCTAGTTGTACAGCACAGTTCTAGTATGTGTTATGAAATTAAAATTCCAGTTACTATGTTCCATGGAGAGTGTCTTCATTGAAATCCCACATTGTCTTGCTCAGTCCTCAGGTTATCTTTTAGCCTATGTAATAAAAGTGACTATAGGCTAAGATGAAAGGCGAGGAATGCAAGAGAGTCATAATTTGGTTTCTAAACTTCCAAGAAAACAAGTATTCATGAAACAATTTCATTTCACCTGATATTGGAAGTCAGGTGAACTGCCTTATAGCATTTAAAATTACAAGTACTATAGACAAACTGCCTGATTTCATTTTACAGCTCAGCCATGGGCAAAAAAAAAGTAAAACACAAAAACAAAAGCCAAACCAACTATGTGGATTACAGTCATTAATTTCTCATTTCACAGGCTTGCTTTTGTTTAGTGATAGTAACAATTTCTAGTGTAAAGGTAATAGACTTTCTAATAAATATTGTTTGAATTGTTTAGGTGGGCCAGAGACCATAGGTGAAAGGTTCAATATGCATGCTGAAGTGGTTTATCATTAAAATGAATTTGTGAATCTCATATAATGTTCCATCTGGGTAATTTCATTGACTCCAATTAAAATAATTCTTACCTAAATATAGATGCACCAAAATTGGTGATCCTGTCTTGAGACTTTCTTAAATTCAAGTACCATGCTTAAGAGCACCTTTTCATCATTTCTCACTGGTCATTCCATGAGGCACTGCAATTCATAGTACTTAAAATTATACTTATCCTACCTCTGTATACTGGATTACAGACTCACCACTTACTACAGGAAAGCCTTCTAGTCTTCACTCATATCTCTGACCAAACATGGGTTTTCTAGTTATTTTCAAATATCTTTTCTCCTCACCATATTTTCATGCCTAACTTATTTCAAATTTGGAGGCATCATAGAAGAAAAACATAGATTGAAATTTTCTTATTGGTTATAAAATCATTGTTTAACAGTTGCCTTTCCAAACCATAGAAACAAAGTAGAATGAGAACAGAAAACCTGGATCCAGTTTTAGTCATACTTAATTGCTATATTGTTTTGGAAAAGTTATTGGCTCTTTGATCCTCAGTTTAATCATCTATGAAACAATTTTCTCTATTTTTATAAATTCAAATATAAATATATAATTTTCTAACTTCTTTTTCCTCCCTCCTAACCCTCCCATCTTCCCAATTTAATTGTTTTAGATAATTTGTTTTGTATAGACATGTAAATTATATAAGTAATATGACATACATAATATATGCATAAATATTTAAATACAACATGATGAATTCATTTAATGTTGCATGTATGCATATGATTTCAGGGCTGACCACTGGTATTGAATAAGCGAATAGGGGGCTCATCCATTGGCAATACTAATTCTCACTCTCTCAGCATTCTTTAGTTGCCTATATTTCTTTGTCTAGGGGTAAAGTGACTTGAATTTCCCCTTCTATGATAGCAGGTCTTTTGATGTTGTTCATGTTCAGGACTTGTTGAGGCAGCCATATTGTTGGGAATAACAATACTGGTAAATTATTTTTGTCATTTTCTGGGGAAAAAAAAACTTACAGGAGATTCCCTGCTCCTCTGGCTCTTACAATCTTTCTGTCTTATCTTCTGTAATACAATTATAATACAAGTCTGTTAAATAGGGGAGAAAATATTTGTAATTCTGTAAATGTAGACAACAACACAGGGCATGATCATGGATCATGGATCTCAGAGGAGAACTTCCTACAATCATTTTATTAAACCAGTATAATTCTTATCTGCATTCTAAATATATATCCTTAAATCAACATATAAATATAGCTCTCATATCTCACCAATTTTTTCTTTGCAACAGAAGGCCATCACAGAAAAATGTGAGTGGGAAAATGCAGAGTGACTGATTATGGAGTCCTCAGACCCAATGGATCCATCCATAACACAACTCCTGTACCTAAAATGAGTACTTTAATAGATATTAGGTATAGGTATTACATTTAGTATAACAACAAATGTAATGAAAATGAAAGATGTTTGTGAAATAGAAGAATCTTTTTTATTCCATCTCATATTGACAATGGGAATTAGTCAATGATTTTGCTTTTTACTAGCATCTTTTGAGGAATTGTGATTCATCTCACATTTCATAACAACAAGCCTTAAAATCTTTTTTCCAAATCTCCTATTCCTTTATTTTTTAATGTTATCGTAACATATGTTGTTTTGTTAAAAATAACTTTTAAACACTCTAACAGAACATGTTTAATGTAATCACAGAATCCAACAATATAGCCAATGTCAAATATTATAGAGACACATAACTGTACATGCTATCTTTTACATTCTTACTGGCTATAAATATGTTATGGTTGTGTATAAACAAACATAAGTAACATTACCCTAGCTCTTCACACTAGCTACAACATGAATTGGTGAAAGAAACATTTTACCTTCTTATATTCCTATGGGATTGTCATCACGTGTATGACTATTTTGAGGCACATAAGTAACAGAAGTATGGCATAGAACACAGGAAGAAATATTTGTACATATTTTCTTTTCTATTTTTGTAGTCCATGGTTGCTCATTCTATTGCTCTGCTAAAACAAATCCAAGTATGATCTTTAAATTGGTGTGTGTGTATGTGTGTGTGTGTGTGTGTGTGTGTGTGTGTGTGTAAAACAATTTAAAATTTTAATTGGCTTTATTTTAGAGTCTAGAATCAAGCAGCCTTATTCCACAAGATAAGTGTTCTAATGATTCGAATATTGGGGGTGTTTTTAAAGAGAGAAAAGGTGTTGGAGCACTTTTAGAAAAAATATTATTTCAATCGAAACTAGGTTATTTGGGGAACTTAGTTGTTATCTCTCTGTTATTGATTTCTCTGAAGGTTAAATCAACAGTTTCAGCTTAGTGACATTGAACTGTAAAGTGAGCAACTACATCTTTATATTTAGCTTGGTATGTTAAGGCCCAGTAAAGGAGTCTAGTCTATACTGATAGATCACCATCCAGGAAGCACACACCAGCTGATATGCAGCCCCCAACTCATATACAGCAGAGGACTGCCGGGTCTGGGTTTAGTCAGTGTTGGGAGCCTCAGTGAGCATGTCAACATTCACCATTACAAGATGGCGCGGGCATCCTGTCCTCCCACTAGTAAACAACTGACTGCGCAGGTGCAAAAGGCAGAAAGGTGCCAAAGTCACTGCCTATCCCGGGGCGTAATATGGGGTGATGAGTGAACAGCCAATCAGAAGTGAACATGCCACTCTAGGGTACATATAGCAGTGCCTTTCCCGGGCTTTGGGTCTTTTCTGCTTCTGCTTATACGAATAAAGCCTTGCTGTGGTAACCACCCGAATATTGCCTCACGTGTCTCTCTTCCACAGGTGAAAGGGGACACGGGAGGTGCGTGGAACAAGTCAGAGAAGATGCAACTAACCCTCAAGAGACTGGAAGCCCCGGGGAGTTTAGAGGTCTGGTGAGGTGTGGGGTGGGTAGTCGGGGGAGACAGGGTGATTGGTTGGACATATGGAATGTGAAACAGTTGGAGGTTGGAAGGGGGAAACAAAATCTGGAGTGTAAAAAATGAATGAATGAATGAATGAATAAAAATGATTAAAAATAGAAAATGATAGCCTTATAATTTTTTTTATTAATTACATTTGTTTAATTATAACACTTAGGAAGGTATTACATATTATAAAAATGGAGGCTCAATAATGAAGAATACCATGGTTAATGAAAAATAGGTGAATTAGGACTGATAAATCAACACATACATTATAGAAACCCTGAAGAACTACCTCAATGGCTCAGTTTTAATATATACCGGGAATAAGAATAATGTTGTCACTTTCAAGGTCATAAACCTATAAACCTGAAATTTTTTTGTCCTTACCATTTTGTTGTTATATGAAGTACTATAAGTCAATCACTGATATGAGATGATGTAAATGACAAATGGCCCCATTGTCTCAGGTATTTGGGCACATGGATCCCAGTTTGTGGGGCTATTTTCGGAGGTGGTACAACCTTGCTGGAGAAAATCACTAAGAGGCAGGTTTTCCGACTTTATACCCTCACCTCATTTCTAGTTTTCTCCCTTTGCTTTCTCTCACTCACCACCTCCACTCTATTTCTCCTACCTCTCCCTAAGATCCATCCCACTTCACCTCCCCTGAAAATAACATGACTCCCAGGAGCATCAAACAAACACAGCATGTGAAGCTGCAATACTACTAGGCACATACCATCACATCAAAGCTGGACCAGGCAACCAGGTAGGAGCTAAAATGTTCCAAGATCAGGCAAAAAAGTCAAAGACAGTTCTAGCTTCCACTGTCAGGAACCCCATAAAAAAGCAAGCTACACAACCATAGCATATTTGCAGAAGCCTTAGGTCAGACACCTACAGGCTCTCTGATTTCTGCAAGTTACCATGAGTCCCAATCAGTTGATTCTGTGGGCCATGTTCTTTTGCTGTCCCTTACTCCTCTGGTTTCTCTGATCCAAACCCCCAACTCACCCTTATGCAGGACTTGCTGAGCTCTGCATAATGTGGGTCTATGCATCTGTTTCCATCAGGTGGAGAATAAAGGCTCTCTGTTTTCTTTGGTGACAATTCTGTAGGGGGCTCAGGTCTCAGGATACTCTGTAGGCAGGACAAACTGTGGGTTGAAAGTTTTGAGGCTGAGTTGGTGTCCCTACCCATCTATTTGAGGCCTTGCTTGCTTACAGACTATGGCTGGTTCAGGATGGGAGATACAACTGGAATGGCAAGCATTTTAGGGGGCTAGTGCAATGGAAATGTTATGGAAGTTTTGAGAGTAGCAAAGACTCCTAGTAATTTGAGACATGGAGCCATTCTTCCATGAATATCTGCTAATATCTGTTTCAGAAACATCTTGATTTCTGAATTTTCTCTCAGACTGCAAACTATTTGATTAAATTAAAAACATGTGAGCAATGTAAACCCCTCACTTTATACCACTATAGAGTTCTTAGCTTCTCGTTTCAGGTCTTAAGAATTCCATAAATGTTGTAGTTTACTTGTCTGTTTGGTTTTCCTTTAAAACTTTTGTCATTATTTTTTATGTGTATAGATGTTTCACCTACATGTGTGTTTGTGCAATATGTGCGCACCTGGTACTGTTTAGAACCAGAAGGAGTGTCAGACTTGCTGGTACCAGAGTCACATATGATTGTGAGTTTCCACGTGTGTGCTGAGAATGAAAACAAGGTCAGTCCTATGGCCACCTTGCCACTGAACCATATCTTCCAGCCATTGTTTGTTTTTATATTCATACTTGGATGTTCGTGCCAGGTTTACTAAGAAGGATGAGGCTTTCATATAAGTGCCTACTTCTGATATTTATATAGCATTAACTGAAAGACAAATTTTAAGAGCCTCTATGACCTAGGACACTCAGATTGGCTAGAACAGATCCAGGAGTAGAAATTATGGTTACCTTTGCCTTACAGTTTTGTGTTAGTTCCATTAAACCATATTGCATTCTAAATTCTAGATGCTGTGTCAAAAAATAATGACAAAATTATCCTAGAGTATCTGTTCTAAAATCCCTCCAGGAACTACCATGTATGTTTACTTGGTTTGCGAGTGTAGATTTATGACTCTCCTTAGTAGAATTAGGCAATAGAGACATATTGGAGGCTTCCTCCTGTGTTTTTCTATAACTGTCTCATCCTATCAGACTACAGAATTAGACAAAACAGTGGCAAGATCTCTGTTTGACTGGTACCTACATGCATACTTTACCATGAACATTGAAAGTGCATGTGTAATTTTACTATCTTCTCTATGCAAGGAAAAACCGAAATGACCTTGCACAGCCCCTTGGAGGAGAGCTGATGAAACCCCAGCTGTAGCAGAAAGTTTCAATTTACTGCCACTCTGCTGATTATATGCTTGTATATTCCCCAAAATAGTGAAAAGCTGTGGAAGCTATAAAACAAATAGAAGACAGACAAGATGGCTGTTGCTAGGGAGGTTGGGTAGGTGGATTAATGTTGTCAAATGTTTGAGGTAATCATTGAATAAAATATACTTTCTTCTTTGAAATTTATTTCTAAGTGAAGAAGTCAGTGGGGACAAGCTACCATAGCCAGAACTAGGAATATCCAAATTACCAAAGTATTTGGCAAGTCTGTGCTTATAGCAGCTATGCTTAGCATGCATATTAGTTTAAACAATGTTTTCAAAAATATGTTTTGGCTTTAGTGATATCTGTAACATACTATTACCATTGTCATCATCATGTAATAGACATGCTGTGGAGACGATTTTGTTAATAACACATAGTTTGTCAATAGTATAATCCAAGTGTGTCCTTCAATAATATGAGACTACTGAGTTTCAGAAGAGTCATGTATTCTTTATACAATAAGATAATTGATTAGGAGAAGAGAAGGTAGCAACCAGACGGGAACTTCCTTTGTGAACCTCATGCCATGCTAGATGGTTTTCATTTTCATTCATTTTAACACCACAAAAATTTTATAAAGTCTTTATGACCTTGTAACTGAAGAGATTCGTAAGATATAAGGTATAAGAAATTACACTGAATAGAAACAAATTTGAAGCCTTTTCATAACTTACTTGCCTTTCAATGTTTGTGGAATGTTTGTACATGCAAACAAAATTATTTTGTGACTATGTTTTCAAAATAATCATATATTAAGGGTATCACTTGGAAAATGAATATTTGATAATAAAAACACAGATTATGACTCCCCTTCTGCCCCTTGCCTGGATCCCGGTGACTGGAGCAGACACCCAGCTGATCTGCTCCTCTGTGAAAACTGAGTCTGGAGGCATCCAAGAGAGGCCACGGCCCACAGAGCTGCAGGTAGGAGCATCCGCCCACTGCCCTATGCCCCAGAGGCATGACTGGCAGTAGGGAGCCCTCAGAGCACACCTGGCACCCAGACCCCACCCCTGCGGAATACCACTCCAATTCCACCCCTTGCCCAGATCCTGGTGACTGGAGCAGAAACCCAGCTGATCTGCTCCCCTGTGGAAACTGTGTCTGGAGGCATCCTAGAGAGGCCACTGACCTCAGAGCAGGGGACACCATATCCCGAGGCATCCTAGAGGAGCCACTGAACTCAGCAGCAGACACCATATCCTGAGACATCCTAGAGGAGGAAATACACTCAGAGCAGCAAACACCTAGCTGGTCTACTACTGTGGAGACACCATATCCTGAAATATCCTAGAGGATCCACTGTACCCAGAGCAGCTGGAGTTCAGGATCACAGAGACATCCAGACCTCAAGGAGTTCTGACACAAAAAAGATAATTGGAAAGGCAGGCTCCAGTCAGAACCAATGAGTGCAAGTAGCACTACAGCTAACCAAATGGCTAACAGCAAGTGTAAGAATGTAAAAAACAGAAACCAAAGTTACTTGGCATCACCAGTACCCAGTTCTCCCACCATAGCAAGGCCTGAATACCACATCACATTGGAAAAGCAGGATTCAGAATTAAAATCACTTCTCATGATGATGATAGAGGACTTTAAAAAGGATATAAACAACAATCTCAAAGAATTTGAGGAGAACACAGGTAAACAGGTAGAAGCCCTTAAAGAAATGCAAGAAAAGAGAAACAAACAGGTGAGGAAATTACACAAAACCATTCAGGAGCTAAAAATGGAAGTAGAAACAATAAAGAAATCTCAAAGGGAGACTACCCTGGAGATAGAAAACCTAGGAAAAAGATCAGGAATCATAGACACAAGCATTACCAACAGAATACAAGAGATAGAAGAAAGAATCTCATGTGCAGAAGATACCATGAAAAACATTGACACAAAGGTTAAAGAAAATGTGAAATGCAAAAAGCTTCTAACACAAAACATCCAGGAAATCCAGGATACAACGAGAAGGCCAAACCTAAGGATAGTAGGTATAGATGAAGTTGAAGACTCCCAACTTAAAGGGCCAGTAAATATCTTCAACAAAATTATAAAGTAAAACTTTCCTAACCTAAAGCAAGAGATGTCCTTAAATATACAAGAAGGCTACAGACCCCCAAATAGTCTAGACCAAAAAAAGAAATACCTCCTGTCACATAATAATCAAAAGATCAAATATACAAAACAAAGAGAAGATACTAAAAGCAGTAAGGGAAGAAGGCAAAGTAACATATAAAGGCCAACCTATAAGAATCACACCAGACTTCTCACCAGAGACTATAAAAGCCAGAGATCCTGGACAGATGTCATACAGACCCTAAGAGAACACAAATGCCAGCCCAGACTACTATACCCAGCAAAACTCTTAGTCACTATTGATGGAGAAACCAAGATATTCCATGAAAAAAACAAATTTACACAATATCTTACCACAAATCCAGCACTTCAAAGGATAATGGATGGAAAACTCCAACACAAGGAGGGAAAATACAACTAAGAAAAAGCAAGAAAGTAGTTTTCCAACAAACCCAAAAGAAGATAGTTACACAAACATAATTCCACCTCGAATAACAAAAATAACAGGAAGCAACAATCATTTTTTTTCTTAATATCTCTTAATATCAATGGACTCAATTCTCTAATAAAAAGACATAGGCTATCAGACTGGATACATAAATAGGACCCAGAATTTTGCTGCATACAGCAAACGCACCTCTGTGACAAAGACAGACACTACCTCAGAGTAAAAGTATGAAAAACAATCTTCCAAACAAATGGTCCCAAGAAACAAGATTGAGTATCAATTCTAATATTAAATAAAATCGATTTTTAACCAAAATTAATCAAAAAAGATAAGGAAGGACACTACATACTCATCAAAGGAAAAATGTACCAAGAAGAACTCTCAATTCTGAACATCTATGCTCCAAATGCAAGGGCACCCACATATAAAAGAAACTTTACTAAAGCTCAAAGCATACATTGCACCTCACACAATAATAGTGGGGGACTTCAACACCCCACTCTCAGCAACTGACAGATCATGGAAACAAAAACTAAACCGAGACACAATGAAACTAACAGAAGTTATGAATCAAATTGATTTAATTGATATCTATAGAATATTTCATCCTAAAATAAAAGAATATACATTTTTCTCAGCACCTTATGGTACCTACTCCAAAATAGACCCTGTAATTGGTCACAAAACAGGCCTCAACAGATACAAAAAGATTGAAATAATCTCTTGTACCCTGTCAGACCCCCATGGACTAAGGCTGGTCTTTAATAGTGACAAAAATAACAGAAAGCTCACATACACATGGAAACTGAACAAAGCTCTACTCAATGATGACTTGGTCAAGGAAGAAGTAAAGAAAGAAATTAAAGACTTTTTAGAATTTAATGAAAATGAGGACACATCATAACAAAACTTGTGGGACTCCATGAAAGCAGTACTATGAGGAAAACTCATAGCTCTAAGTGTCTACAAAAAGAAACTGGAGAGAGCATACACTAACAACTTGACAGCACACCTGAAAGTGTTAGAACAAAAAGAAGCAAATATACCCAAGAGGAGTAGACAGCAGGAAATAATCAAACTCAGAGCTGAAATCAACCAAGTTGAAACAGAAAGAACTATACAAAATACCAATAAAACCAGGAGCTGGTTCTTTGAGAAAATCAACAAGATAGATAAACCCTTAACCAGACTTATCAAAGGGCACAGAGACAGTATCCAAATTAATAAAATCAGAAATAAAAAGGGAGACGTAACAACAAAATAAACAAAAGAATATTCCAAGGTCTCTCAGTCTTTAAGTATTGTAAGGCACTGATCTATGCATATTACTGAATGTCATTAGAAGTCATATGATTGCTACTTTGTTGGTGTTTTTAGAACAGTAGTGTTTGGTTTTACCCTTGGTCTCTGGACTATCTAATCTTAGACACTTGGTCACCCAAGTAGTGTGGGATATATGTTGTATCTGGTAGAGTGGGCCTTCAGTCAACTCAAATATTGGTTAGCTACTCTTGCAAATTATATAATGATCTACAATTTTAGATGTAAAATTTAAATTACAAGAATAATGTAAGATGTGAAGACATGATACAAAATTCAATTGCTGAATCTAATAGAAGAGAAAGTGTGGAAGACCCTCGAATGCTTGGGCACAGGGGAATAGTTCCTGAACAGAACACCAATAGCTTATGCTTTAAGATCAACAAACATAAAATTGAAAAGCTTCTGTAAGGCAAAGGACATGATCAATAGGACAAAATGGCAACCCACAGATTGGGAAAAGATCTTTATCAACCCTACATCTGGTAGAGGCTATTATCAAATATATACAAAGAACTTAAGAAGTTAGACTCCAGACAACCAAATAATCCCATTAAAAAGTGTAGTACAGAACTAAATAGAGAAATTAAAGACTTTTTAGAATTTAATGAAAATGAAATCTCATCATACCAAAAAGAATGTTTTAAACAAAGAAGCTTGACTTGTAGGAACACATTTATGAAAACAATACCATTTCCAGAAAATTTTAACTTTCCAGAAAATGTTAATGTTAACTTACCAGTATGTGCTACTGTAATCCACATGCACTGTATGCTAAGCTTTCTCCTGCTTTTCTGACCTATTATGGTTGAATAAGGGTATCTATGCCTCTTCATAATGTTTTTTTTTGGGGGGGGGGAATTGCCATTCACATACTTTACAAAGCCACGTAATATTATTATTTTAATTTAAATACTGTTTTGGAGAGTAGTCAGCGATGATGAAATTGTTAACCAAATTAAAATAACTCTTGAAAATAAGTTAATCATCTGGTGATACATTAAGCTAAATACTTAAAGTATACTCAAATTTGCAACTCAATACTACAGTCAAATTTTCCTTAGGGCCAAGCAAGAAAAGGCCAAGCAAGAAAACTTACCCAAATTGGTTTTAGTGCTATTTATACTATCTTCTATGCTGATGTTTCCCCTATATTTTCTTTCTTTTAAACATTTTCTCAAATTACTAAGTCCAAGTTTGAGTTGTTATTTAAAAATAAGTAAATAAAAACTCTGTAACTAAATTAGTCAAACTCCTTCCATAGTGCCATTTGCTGAAGTTGTACCTACAACGTGAAAGTCACACAGTAAGTAGGATAATCTGTGTTTTCCTGGATATGGCTTGAGTTTTTCCTATGAATGCCTCATTACCAACACACATGGAAATGCATTTGTGTAGAATAATCCAAACAAAACAAAAATCTACTTGTGTTTAGAAAAACTGTAATTTGTCCATGTGAGCAAACATAGCCAGTGATATTGCTACCTATTTTCTAACTTTCCAACTCAAGTTTAATGAACCATGCTTTATTACATTTATTTATTTATTACATTTATTTACTTGGGAGTGAGGGGCTGTCCATGACATGGTACATAAGCAGAAGCCAGAAGATGCTCCATAGGAGTAGGTTCCCTCCCTACCTAATAGGTCAATACAGAATAGTCAGACTTGGTGGCAAGTGTCTTTACCTGCTGAGCCATATTTTAAGCCCTAATAAATCATTTTATTGTTGCAAAAAAAACTGAAACCAAAGAAAGTATCTATGCACCCTCATTTATCTATACTTTACCTAAAGACTATAGAATGTTATCCCTGGACTCTATAAGAAACCTTTCAGAACACAAAACATCCCAGTTCCTTTACAACAACCATTCTGCAACAGGTTGGAATTACTTAAAAATTCAACTGCTAAAGAAACAAATGCTTGTTCACTGACATCAAAATAACAGACTTAAAAAGCAGTTTCATCTCAAGATGCAGTAGTTAATCAAGAAGCTGCACATACCTAGGAGAAGGAACAATAGCAGTGTGTTGTCAGCTCAAGTCCAGCCTCCACATCCCAGGAAAACAACCTTAATCTCAATTCAGAATTCAATCATTATTTTTTCTTATACCTTTACCCCGTGAACTTTAAAACTAAGGAATTTCTGTCTCCCAAAGTAGACTGAGTTCTAAAATAAAATAAAAAGGGAATGTGATTAAAACTAGCTTTTCAAATTCACACACTAATTGTATGATCACAATAAGTTATTAACATTTCTGTATTTGTTTTCTCATCTGTGAATTGAGGTTACAGTACATGTATCACATTGTTGGGCAATTAAACTAAATGATATGAAAAAAGAAAAACAAAGGAAATACAGATGATAAGAAAAGGACTAAAAACTCAATATATAAAAAGAAAACAGAAAGTAAAAAGGAAAAAAAAACAAAAAAGAAATTCATTGAATTAATATAAGTTTAACCTTGATTGGCCTGAAATTTGCTATCCTACTGACTCAGCTTCTTGGTTGTTAAGATTATAAGAATATGTTCCTATGTTTGACCAGAAGTAGAATTTTTATGCTTGCTACAAAAGTTGCTTGTTGATAATAAAAGGGAGGATAGAAAATCTTATGAGACCAACACCTGAAAATATGAAACAAATCCTGGAAAATATTTTAGGAAGAAAAGTGATGGGAGAGTGATCTGTTTCCAAAACCAGGCCTTAATCCAGTGATGAAAAGAGACATCAATGGGAAACATGTCTGCTATTGGAAGAAATAATGATATGTTGTATTATACAAATTATGAGGGTGGGTTTAGATTTAAAGCTGTTTTCTAGTCAAGAAAGTTTTAGTTCACCACTTGAAAAGTCACAAAAATGCCAAAGAAGTAGTAAATATCATTGTATATCCCTTCTGAAACCTTAGACATGGAGGGAAGAGCCCAAATTTCACCTAGCCCTTCATGGGGACTGTACATGAACTTAAGGTATGGCTAGTTGTACTTAACTGCAAATGTTAACCCTGAGTCTTCTCTTGTCACCAAGAATCTTCAGGAGTTTTAGTAACTTTGACAGAGTAACATGGGCATCCAGGGAATTTATAGAAAACTTATTTTCTGAAGAAATTCACATACATGACAGGGACTGTCAATTTATAACAAAAATTGAACTATTTATAAATTCCAAATGGCATTTAAACTTAAGAATGGCTTCAGTAATACATTTTGGGGAAAATGCTTAGGAATAGAAATAAGGTAGTGAATATACTTTCAGCATGAGATATGTGCACAAAATAATAGCAAAGTATTTAATATTCTTTATTTTTCTTCATCTTAAATTTGTATCTAACACAAATTTCTTCTTTTTAAATTTGTAAGTAACACAACTTTATGTATAAATTAGGCTCATTTCTCCTTTCAGAGATATTCTGACTGAGGCCACATGCCTATGAACCATTAAGAAACAGACAATCCCTTAACTCAACTAAGGATAATTATGTTAATTGGGTTATACATAATATCTTTTCCATTCGAATCAGACTCAAGCTTAGAGATTTCCATTCCTTCAGTCACATTTCTGGTGCTTTCTTTATTTGCTATCTCTCTGGAGTGTTCCTGTCAGTTTTCTACATTCTCTGTCACAAAGTGGAGTACACCTCCCTGTCCTTATCCTTTAATTTACATACTTAATATAATATTACTAAAGGCTGTAAGAACCTAAGGCCATTGCTTTCAAATAATCAAAGCACATACAACCAACTAATGTTTTTACCTCTGTTAGCATAGTGGAGCAATAAAAGGTCCTTGACAGTGTTTGTATTGAAGTCTGTATATGTTCATTTTTGGAAGATCTATCTTTGGCAACTTGATAAATTGAATGGCCTTACATAAGACTTATGTAGCTAAACAATTTGAAAAGATAAGGCTTGAACTGTTCTGTTGAATGCCTGTATATAGTAATACCCTAACCTGTAATATGCTGGGATGACATCTTGAAATAAGTGCATAGAGTATAATGAAAGTTGAACAAACAAATGATGAAATGCTAAGCAGCTTCCTTCTCTAAATTTGAAACTTGCCACTTGAATTAACTATAGCATACATATGTCTTCCAGAGTATCATCTCGTTGTCTATTTTTCCCCAGAAAGTTCAAAGATGATAATTCAACATCATTGCAAACTGTCCATGGCATGCAAGGCACATACTCCTGCTAGTGGCCAGTCAGAATTAGAGGAATGTGTTTTTAAGGATGTTTTATATAATGCTTCATCTTATATTGAAAGTGAGCAGGAAACATTAGAAGGTATTTCATGCACAGAGTGATGTAGATTAACAAAATCCCTATGGATGTATGAGCACTTTATGGTCTTCCCTTAGGAGCAGGTAAAATCTATGTAGATCACTCCAATGTAGAATTTCAGAGTTAGGAGGTTTTAAACACACACACACACACACACACACACACACACACACACACACACACACTATTCAGAAGAAAGAGAATGCACTGGCTGTTGCTGGGACAAATGAAACATAAGCAAAATATGAAAATAAAGCACAATTCAAATCATGTCTTTTTGTGTTCCCAAACAGCATCTATGACTTTGATATATTTCTGGTCAGGGATACACTATTCTCATTACTATGCCTTTTTTTTTTTTAATTTTTGAGACAGGGTTTCTCTGTGTAGACCTGGCTGTCCTGGAACTCATTCTGTAGACCAGGCTGGCCTTGAACTCAGAAATCCACCTGCCTCTGCCTCCCAAGTGCTGGGATTAAAGGAGTGTACAACCACTGCCTGGCTACTATGGCCTTTTATTATTAGCTTTTCCAGTGTGAACTTTTATTTGATTGAGTGAGTGATTGGGCAACTTGTGCATTTTTATTTTTAGTATGTTTAATAGTATTGGAATTGGTATTAGTCTCTGGGCTTGGTTTCTTGTGTGTGTTCTCTGCTCTCAAATTAATTTAACTAGTTCAAATTGGATAAAAAACTCTTACTTTTCATTTGTTGCTTAATATGCTTGTTTTAGTTTGACTCTAGATCACGCTATTGGTTATGCTCAAGTTTCAAAATTTTACTTCTATTTATTGGTTTGTAACATGACTGTTTTTTTTTTTAGAATCTCATTTCATCAAGATACATTTTAATATTCTCTCTTTTCTCAGATGAATTCTAACATATCCTGAGAAGACACTGTATATAAGTTATCTTATTTAATTTTTCTCTTTGAACATTAAAATTTCTAAATTCACAGAGGATTTATACATATAATCTTCATATTCTTCTCTCTCATTTCTCCATGATAGTCATATTCTCATTCATGAATTCTAACCAATGGTTTCACCTATTTGTGATTTTCTTTAAACTGCATAATACTAATAGACCAGACTAAAAATTGAATATTTTCTATGCTTTCAACCCCACTTGTATTTTTCATTCTTATAACTTTATCTTTATTATGCCTAATTATCAAGGTTGACATTCATTGTAAATGAGAACAGTTATGAACAAAATTTATTTCCATAAGGTCTGTTTTTCATCCTTAGTATTGTTTTTAAGAAGTTACCATGACAAACACATATATTTGTTCATTAATAACAGATAGGAAGACATGAGTACTTTCAGTAATTTAAGAAATATTCTGAAAGCAAAGGATCCAAGCAAGTGAGTATATTTTCTAAGAAATGAAGGACAAGAAATACACCATTCAATTGTACTGGATAGGAGAAAAAGCTAACATATGCCAAATAATAAAATTAGGAGAAGGTTATTAGAAGGTGAAAAGACATCTGGTGATCCTGTGGAGAAGATCTGCAGCCTTGCCCTGTTATCAAATCCTTCAGGAGAGCTCTAAAAAAGTGCAAGACAGAGAAGGAGGATGAAAACAACAAATGATAAAATATGGAATTGGAGGGAGGGCCAAGAAAAAGGTGTAGAAGGTAAAGAGTGGGAAGACAAAAATCAAAAGTAGGAGACCAGAAAGGAGCACAGTAAGAGAAATGAAGTACAGGTGATCTAGACCAGAAGGTGAAGGAAGAAAAAACATGTAGGAAGAAGACGTCAAAAGTAAGACATTGTTAAAGTGGAGGAATGGAGGGAGGGAAAAGAATGGAAAATAGTGAGAATGAGGAGAGAAACAAAAGGAACACAAGAAGGGAAATGGAGAAAACCAACAAGTGTTATAGGCTGCTTGAAGACCTCCTCTCTCGTGTTCCCGCAAACCCAATTCCCTAGTCTTGTCTCTAGTCTGGCAACAGAACACCAGCTTCAGCCTTTTCCCCCTGCCCATATCTCCTGTGGATCCCACAGACAATGCTTCCTCAACTACTTCCCCCAAACCATTACTGTATCTCAGCCTCCCATTGTAGCAGATATCTTTTTATAAACCATAGGAGATGTCTGCCAGAAAACAAGGTAGATGACCCACAGATCTTTTCTCCCCTCTGTGTTCCCTCAGATCCAAGCTCCAAGTCTTGTCCTTAGCACTGCAACAGAACACCAGCTACAGCCTTCCTTCTCCCCTGCTCACATCTATGGATCTCCTGTGGATCTCACAAACTACCCTCTTCTAACCTTCCTCCCTCAACTCATCAGTATATCCCAGCATTCAACTCTAGCAGGCATCTGCTCCTAAACCACAGGCCACGCCTGCCAAAATACCAGGTATGCTACTTGCAGACCTTCTCCTCTAACTGTGCTCCCACCCCAATGCCCCAGTCCCATCTCTAGCTATGTAGCAGAAAACCTACAGCAGCATTTCCTGCCCTTCTGCTAATTTGTGCTATGGATCAAGCAAATATTTCCCTCTCATTCCTAGCTTTATAGTGGGAAACCTGTTGTGGTCTCTATTTTCTTACTGACCCCAACACTAGCAGATCAAAAGATTTTGCTTCTAACCTTCTTTCCCCTAACTCATCCCAGTATCCCAGCCTTCAACAGAGTCAGGCATTCCCTATGAATACAGCAGCTGAGCAGACCAGGGAAACATGTAATACACAACAATCACAATCTCCAAAAATCCAGAAGATAAACAGAAACCAAGGAAGAAAAATCCACCCAAAGAAGACACATTGATATATCAGCACCTAGACCTATAATCATCCCAAACCCAGATGCCTAGACACTAGTATGAAAGCACAATCAATAACAGCCTAGACAATGTGTATCCAGTAAATCCCAACTATCCTATGACAGCAGGCCCTGAATATTCCAACATAGGTAAAACAACAGAAAAAGACCTTAAAACCAGGTATATGAATATGATAGTGGTCCTTAAATAGGAAATGAATAAATATTGTAAAGAAATCCAAAAACACATGAATAAACAGTATAAAGAAATAAATCAAACTGTTTAACAACTAAATTGGATATAGAACTAATAAAGAAAATACAAACTCTGGGAACTCTGGAAATGAAAAATTTAGGAATTTGAACAAGAACTACAAAAGCAAGCTTCACCCACAGAATAGAAGAGATGAAAGAGACAATATCATGAGTTGAAGATACAATAGTAGAAGTAGATATATAAGTCAACAAAAATGTTAAATTTAAAAAACCCCTGGGACAAAATATCCAGAAAATTTGAGATAATAAAAAGAACAAACTGAAGAATAATAGGTATAGAAAAATGAGAAGAAATCTAGTTCAAAGGTCAAACATTTATTGAAAAACATTTTCAACAGAATCATTGAAGAACATTTTCTTAATCTAAAGGAGATGTATATAAATGTACAAAATAAACATACAAACACCTAATAAATTGGATTTTAGAAAAAGTTATTTCTCCACACAATAATCAAAATATTTAATCAAAACTAAATATATAGAACAAAGAAAGAATATTAAAATCAGTAAGATACAAAGACCAAGTAACATATAAAGGCAGAACTATTATAATTATATTTGACATCTCAATGGAAACTCCAAAAGCCATGAGGGCCTTGACAGATGTTCTGAAGGCCTAACAGACCACAGATACCAGTCAAGATAATTATTATATCCAGGAAAATATTCAATCACCTTAGATGGCGACAGTAAGATAGATAGTCCATGATAAACAGTATCTATCTAAAAATCTAGAAGGTGCTAGATGGAAAAATGCAGCCTAAAGATGTTAAATATAGGCATACAAATACAGGAAATAAATAATCTCATACCAACAAAGTCAAAGGAAAGGAAACACACAAACCACCACCACCACCACCACCACCACCACCACCACCACCAGCAGCAGCAGCAGCAGCAGCAGCAGCAGCAGCAGCAGAAGCACCACCACTGCCAACAACAACAATACCATCAAAATAGGAATTAACAATCACTGGTCATTAATATTTCTCAATATCATAGCAAGCAGAGCAAGCAGATACAAGAAGACCATCTTCCCAGTCCCATAAATTATTGTGGATGAATTGATCATTTTATGAATTACAGATTAAGGAAACCAACCAAACCAACCAACCAACCAACCAACCACCACCACCACCAACAAAAACAGTAGTATGTCTTACACCACGTATTGACCCTCGCACTATGATAGTGGGAGCCTTCATATCAAACTTGTATTAATGGACAGGCCATACAGACACAAAATCAACAGAGAAATACTAGAGCTAACAGATGTTGTGGCTCAAATTGACCTAACAAATATTTATACAGTATTTTACCCAAATAGAAAAGACTATATCTTCTTCTCCATACTTCATAAAACTTTCTCCAAAATTGATCACATACTCAGACAACAAGAGAGTTTCAACAGATACAAAAACATTGAAATAACTCCCTGCATCCTATCAGACAGCCATGGATTGAAGCTATATATTAACAGCAACAAAAACAACACAAAGTTTACAAACTCATGGAAACTGATCACCTTGACACTGACTGAAAAATGTGTTAAGACAGAAGTAAAGGAAGAATTAAATTATCCCTTAAATGACAACAAATCTATAATTCATAAAATGACCAATTCATCCACGCCAATTTATGAGACTGGGAATATGGTCTTCTTGTATCTGCTTGCTCTGTTTGCTGCCAAAATTGGGGTGAAATTTTCCTTTTTTGTGGGGCCCAAAATGAAATAGGAAAAAGTGAAAATAAAGCTAGCTGGCATTATTTGTTATGCAGTCTTTAGGTGTTAAGAAAGTTCAAGGCTTAACTGGAAGTCTTGACTGGAACCATCTAAAAGGTTGGATGAACCGAGGTCATCATTGGGTATTAGCAGCCATTTTCAAAGCTATTCTGGAAGCAAGTCTCTGAAAACAGCATCAGTTGATACAGGATCAAGCAGGGAGCTGGTAGAGCACTCTCGGCAAGGCTTGTGAATGGAAATAATAGTGCCCAGTCACATTCTGCTTTAAAAGAAAATAACAGATACGATTAAAAACAAAAAAACAACAAACAAACAAAAAAGAACAAGTCAGCTGTCCTCTTAGAGTTTCATTCTGTAATACACAAACTTTACAATGGATATTTAGATATTTGCATTGAAAATGCAAGGAGCACAGATAAGCTAAGGATAAATTTGAGGAGGAAACTAAATATGGAGCGTACACTCAGGGATTTCTGTCTTTCTTTCCTCTTCTCTACCATTCTTTTTTTCTTAGGTAAAGGGAAGGGGATTAATAGGAAAAGGGGGGATATAGTAATATTATAAAAAATTAGATAAATGGGGGTAGATTGTTAAATTTATTCTTAAGCAAAGCACTTTATAGCCATAAGCTTACTACAGAATTGAAGTTATATTTTCAACATTTGTATAGAATTTGTATATTGATATAAGTTAAAGGTTTTCATTGTTATAAATCTTTGTAAATTAATAAAAAATTTAAAATTAGTTTTGTTACTCTTGGGCATTGTGCCTATGCAAATCTTATAAGTATACGTAGTCCTTTCAATAGCAGCTATTACAAACTGTTTAGAATAATTAAGTAATGCAAGAGTCAGATAGTCAAATTCATGGTCATATTAGATTCTAATTTAGATAATTACAATACAATGTTTTTCAGGGTTATTTATTTAGTAAATAGCTCAAATAATGTTTAACAGTTCAATTGTACTAAGATAGATAGATAGATAGACAGATAGATAGATAGATGATAGATAGATTATCTTCAAAAGCATCAGAGATCCAAAGAATATGGCATTTAAAATCATATTATTACTTAAAATATCCTTTGACTACAAGACATATCTGCTCCTGACAGTACCCACACTCCACTTCAAGGAAAATGATGAGCATCAATATCTCCATGTGGAGTTGTTTCAACTGTGGCATGCAGGTCACTGGTCAAGAAATGCCCTAACTTTATCTGCAGACAGAATGCTGTCCAAAAAGAGCAAACAGTTGCAGGGTAGTCAGTTGCTAAGCTCTGCCAAATCAGGGTAAGCAAGTTCTTCATAATTCCTGCTTCATTTAAGATCTGTCAAATGTTCTGAACCAGAAGGCTGAAGATACATGCTCCAACATTATAAGGAATGTTGGGGATGGTCCAGGCAGTTAGCTATCTCTGCCAATTGTTTAAATTTTTGGAGCTACTTTCCTGCATACTCAAATATATAGTCCTTCTTAAATTTCTGATGGGGTTGAAGATCAGTTATAGTCTCACAATTGAACCTGTTATTTAGCATTAAAGAAGGTATACTATATTTAAAAGGATTTTTTTCAGATGGTAACACAAATTGAGATAAAAAATAATTTACATACAGAATTGTAATTCATTAAGTTAGGGCAGATGATAGAATACAATATCTAAATGGCCAAATATGATGGACTGGATGCTCTAAGTATATATTATACCTCATAGCTTGCATAATTTTTATAATTGTATTCAATTTATATCTGAGACAAAATAGCCATTTATTGGATCAAAAAATAAACAAAGAAAAGAAGGAAGAAATAAGAAATAAAAATTAAAGATTTTCTAGAATTCAATAAAAATGAGTACAGGGCATACCCCAATTTATGGGACACAATGAAAGTTGATGGAACTTTCATAGCACTAGGTGCTTACATAAAAAAAGTGGAGCAACCTCATACTAGCAACTTAATAACACACCAGAAAGCTCTAGAACAAAAAGAAGTAGTCATATCAAAAAATAGTATCCTACAAGTAATAATCAAATTCATGGCAGAAATATGTAAGTAATAATCAAAGCACAATAAAAAGAATCATTGAAACAAAGTTGGTACTTTGAGAAAAATCAACAATCTATACCAAAGTAAACATAAAAATATTAATTATCCAATATAACTCAAAAGCAGGGAAAACATACAAATTAATAAAATCATAAAACTGGCATATAATAATAGACATTGAAGAAATCCAGAGAAACATAAGGATATATTTTAGAAATCTATACTCCACTAAATTGGAAAATATGAAAGACATGAATATTTTTCATAATAAGTACTACTTCCAAAGTTAAATCAAGATCAAATAAACAATTTAAATGAACCCATCACCCCTAGTAACATAAAAGCAGTCATTAGGGAGGGTCCTGGGTGGGAAAGGGGACAGGGAGGGGAAGAGGGGAACATGATCTAGTATTGGGTGTGGGAAAAGGACTGAAGCCCTGAGGGCCAGCAGAAAGAATGTAAACAGGAAACTTCTGGAGGAAGGAGGTGGAGACCTTCCAGAATGTATCAGAGAGAGACCAGGGAGGTGAGAGAATCTCAGGACTCAAAGGGAGGGACCTTAGATGAAATACCTACATTGGGAAGAGGGAACTTGTAAATCCCACCTACATCAAAAAGACAGGGCATCAAGTGAGAGTTGGGATTGTCTTCACAAAGTCAAAAACTCTGACCCAGAATTCTTCCTGTGTGATAGAACTGCAGGAACAAAATGGGAAGAGCCCGAAGAAACGGAGCTCCAGCAGCAGGCCCAAATTGGCATCCCACTCAAGGGGAAGTCCCAAGGCCTGACACTATTACTGAGGCTATGGAGTGCTCACCAAATGGGGCCTATCATGAATGCCATCTGAAAGACCCAACAAACAGACAAAAATGGTCAGATGCAGATATTTATACACAACTAATGAACAGAAGCTGTTGACCCCTGTGGTTGAAATAGGGAAAGGCTGAAAGAAGCTGAGGAGGAGGGTGACCCTATAGGAGAATCAGCAGTCTCAATTAACCTAGATCCCCAAGATCTCTCAGATACTGGATCACCAACTAGGTAACATACACCAGCCAATATGAGGCCCTCAACACATATAGAGGAGAAGATTGCACAATCTGGGTTCAATCAAAGGAGATGCACCTAATCCTCAAAAGAACATGGAGTTGGCAGGTCTGGTAGGGTGGGGGTAGGGTGGGTGGGGACATCCTCATGGAGACAGGGTCAGGGGAAGAGGTATGAAATGTGGAACAGTCAGAGGGTAGACTGGAAGGGGGATAAAATCTGGAGTGTTAAAAATGATTAAATAAAATAAAAAAGTCTTCCAATCAAAAGCAAAACACTAAAAACAACCAAACCAAACTAAACCAAACCAAAACAAAACAAAACAAAAACAAACCCAACATCAACAAGAACAAAACTCAGGGTCAGATAGTTTTAATACAGAATTCTACCAGACTTTCAAAGAAGAGCTAGTACTAATAGTCTTCAAACTATTCCACAAAATAGAAACAAAAGGAACAATGCCCTATTTATTTAGTGAATCTACACTTCCCATGATATCCAAAACACATAAACATCCAACAAACAAAGAGTACAGACCAATTTCCCTAATAAACATAGGGGCAGAAATACTCACCCAATAAAATACTTGTAAACCAAAAATATTAAAGAACACATCAAAAAGATCATTTACCATGGTCAAGTAGTCATTGTCCTAGAGATGCAGGAATGGTTCAATATATAAAATCAGTAAATATAATTAATCATATATACATATATATATATACATATATAGATAGATATAGATAGATGGATATATATATATATATATATATATATATATATATAGAGAGAGAGAGAGAGAGAGAGAGAGAGGGAGAGAGAGAGTAAAAAATCCATGTGATGATCTCATATTCAGAAAAGACCTTTGGCAAAAATCTAACACTCCTTCATGATAAATGTCTTGAAAATATTAGGTATACAAGGGATGTATCTAAGCAAAATAAAGTGAATTTATAGCAAGTCTATAGGCAGTATCAAATTAAATGGAGAGAAACACAAAGCAAATCTACTAAAATTAGGAACAAAGCTCTTCACCCTCTCATATCCTCAACATTTAGCTAGCTCAGCTAGACAACTGAAGGAGATCAAGGTGAATACAAACTAGAAAGGAAAAAGTAAAAGTATCATTTTTTTGCAAATAATATGATAGTAGGATCCAAAATTATTCTAACAAGTAACTCCTACAACTGGTAAAAAAAATTCAGCAAAGTGGCTAAATACAAGAAAGATTAACCCCCCAAAATCAGTAGCTCTCCTATACACAATGACAAATGTACTGAGAAAGAAATTAGAGAAACAACATTCTTCACAATAGCTACAAATAATATAAAATATTTTGGTGTAACTATAACCAAGCAAGTGAAAGACCTGCATGACAAGAAATTCAAGTCTGTGAAGAAAGAAATTGAAGAAGACCTCAGAAAATGAAAAGATATTCCATGTTCATGGATTGGTAGAATTAACAAGTAAAAATGGTCATCTTACCAAAAGCAATCTGCAGACTCAATGCAATTACCATCAAAATTCCAATACAATCCTTTACAGATGTTGAAAGGTAAATTACTGACTTCTTATGAAAATACTAAAAATCCAGGATAGCTAAGACAATCCTGAACTATAAAAGAGCTTCTGGAGGTACCACCATTCCCAATTTCAAATTTTACTAAAGAGTATTAGTAATAAAGATACATGTATTTGGCATAAAAACAAACACATTAATCAATGGAATCAAATTGAAGACCCAGATATAAATTCACACATTTATGGACACCTAATTTTTGGTAAAGAAGCCAGAAAAAAGACAGCATTTACAATAAATGTTGAAGGTCAAACAGGATGTAAATGGATCCATTATGGTCACCCTGCACAACACTCAAGTCCAAGTGGATCGAAGACCTCAACATAAAATCAGGCACACTGAACCTGATAGAAGAGAAAGTGAGAAATACCCTTGAACATACTGATATATGAAAAACCTTTCTGAATAAAACACCAATAGTACAAGTACTGAGATCAACAATTAATAAATGGAACTTGATGAAACTGAAAACCTGTAGGGCAAAGGACATATCATTTGGGCAAAGTGCCAGTCAACAGAAAGGGAAATTATTTTTGCCAACTCCACATCTAATAGAGGACTAATATCCAAAATATACAACAAACTCAAGAAACTAGATAACAACAAAAATTATCCAATTAAAAACTGAACTACAAATCTAAACAGTAAGTCTCAATATGGAATCTCAAATGGCTGAGAAACACTTGAAATGTTCAATGCCCTTAGCCATCAGGGAAATAAAAATCAAAATGTCTTTGAGATTTCATCTTACACCTGTCAGACTGGCTGAGATTAATAACAAGATGACAGCTCATGATGGCCAGTATGTGGAGCCAGAGAACACTCCTCCATTGTTGGTGAGAGTGCAAACTTGTACAGTCACTATGAAAAGAATTATAGTTCTTAGGAAAATTGGGAATAAATCTACCTCACCACCCAGCTATAGCTCTTTTGGGCGTATACCAAAAGGATGCTGAATTTTTCCACTTATTCAACCATGTTTATTTCTGCTGTATTCATAATAGACAGAAATTGAAAACAACCTACATCTACCACAAGAGAAGAGAGGATAAATATACAAATATATAAATATATATATATATAAATATATAAATATACGTATACAATGGAGCATTATTCAGCTGTTAAAAATGACATCATAAACGTTTCTGGCAAATGGATAGAACTCATTCTGAGAGAAGTATCCTAGACCAAGAAAGTTAAATATGGTATATATTCACTTACAAGTGAATATTAGTATTTAAGAAAATAATAAACAAGCTAGAATCCATATACTCAGAGAGGTTAGGTAAGGAGAAGGAGTCTAGTGGGGAATATGTATTTCCTTGGGAGGGGAAAATGGGATAGGTTTTTACAAGCATTCTTGTGACAGGCATGGAAAGGAGGGTGGGGATTGAGGGAGATAAGATAAAGGGAGAGAATGTGGAGGGACAGCTGGAATGGGGGAGCGTTTGAGGAATGGTTAGAAAGTCTAGTGCAATGGAAACTTCCTATAATTTATTAAGGTGATCCTAATAGGATCACTAGTAATGGTAAATAAGGAGTCTCAACTGACCATCAGAAGCAAGGCTTCTGATGCCAGAGCTGGTTTGCATTCAATTGAGTTGTTGGTCAATAAGATCTCATGGAAATCTTTAAAAATCCCAAGCTGATGCCAATACAAAGGATTGCTCTCCACAAACTGCAGGGGTCCACTGCAGAGGACAGTATACACACAACTCATTGAACATGGAGAAGTAAAGCTGGTGCCTATATGGGGTCTTCACCCTTATGTTCTCGTGTCTTTGGTGTGGAAAGGTTCTTTTCAGGTTACCAAAAAATGAAATGTAAATACCAACCCAGGCACAAAACCTTTGAACTACAATCTGTCCTGCTTGCAATATATGCTAGGACAGTGGTGGCACAGAACTTGTAGGAGTAGCCCACCAGGGTCTGCTTTGATTTAAGGCCCACTCCACAGGAAGGAATCCATGCCTGACAATGTTTGGGTAACCAAGAAACAGAGACTAGATAGCCCGGAGACCTACAGTAAAATCATCAATAAAATGATTGTTAATAATATTCTGCTGTACTCACAGATCAGTGCCTTGTCCAGTTGTCATCTGAGAGGCTTCCTTTGACAGCAAATAGGAACAGATTCATTGACCCACAGCCAGATATTATGTGAAGAGACAATTTAACATAAGAGTTTTCCACCAAATTCCTCCTCTCAGAGCTCACAGAATCCCACAGAAGAGGAGGCAGGGAGATTATAAGAGCCGGAGGAAATGGAAGACAACAGGAGATCACAAGGCCCTCTGAATCAACTAAGCAGGGCACATATAAGCTTAGAGACTGAAGCATCAAGCACAGGGCCTACATGGGTTTGAACCACTGCTGAGGGCCATGCAAGAGGAACGACAAATGGCTTTTGAACTCATGGAATGCAGCCTACAGGATACCATACTATATGGGTGGGCCTTGGTATGGCACAGCCCTGAGGACCACATTTCCTGAGGACTTTATGCTGTTATGGAGTTCTGTTCTGCTTCCTGTCCTTGCATCCTTCTTAACCTAAGGATATGAAAAATTTAAGGGGCTTCCAGGCCCTCACTCAACAGTATCTCTGATCTCTTTCAAGCATTGCTGCTGGAGCAGATTAATGACTCTATCATCACCTTAGAGAAGAATTTAACAGATGTAGATTATCAGCAATGACCACCATTTTTAGAAAACAATATGGAAAGATAAAATCATTAGTGAAGCTAGGTTGAGATGTTTTTACTACTGGCTCTGATGTAGAAAATCTTAGGGAACAATATGAAGTTCAGAAAGACACACTTTCTTTGCTCGTTTTAAAAATTATCTTTATTGCATATTTTATTTATTTACATTTCGGATGCCATCCCCTTTTCCCATTTCCCCTCCCTAGAAACCCTCTATCCCATCCCCCTCCTCCCTTTTGATTTTATACCATTTTAATCACATGCAAGTATTAAGGTCAGTTCCAGTTTGAGGAACTAGCAATACAATAGATGCAAATAGTCAAGGAGCAAGCAAGACAATAAACATAAATAGTCAAAGAACAAGCAAGACAGTAAACAAAATTCTGTGAACACTCCAGTGATTGCTATTTCTAAGGGCTCATTAGGATGACCAAAATATCTGAGCCAACTTCCCTGTCCTAGCCCAAAGTCATTTTCATGTCTGAAGCCTACTTCCTTATTCTAGACTAAAATTTAGATTCCTGTCTGAAATTACTTCTTTGTTCTGACATAATATTAAATTCCTGCCTGAGGTAACTTCTTTGTTGTAGCCTAGGATTTAGATTTTTACCTGGAATTAGTTCTTTGTTCTAGCCTAATATCAGCTTCCTGCCTGAAGCCTACTTCCTTGTCCTTGGCCAATGTCATATTCCTGCCAAGCAGCCCATTTCCTTGTCCTTGCTCCATGTCAGATTCTTGCCAAGCAGCCCCAAAGGCTCTCGACCTCTCCCCCTTTTTTATTCTATTAGTTAAGCTAGGGACCTTTCATGGTAAGGGAAGAAGAACAATGGCAGCACTGGCTGACGTGACTCTCACTGAGGCTGGACAGGTGATGACTGATTTCTTATACTCATTTTTACCTCAGCTTCCTGACATGGTTTATTTAGAATTGCTGGTGAGTAGATATGTATTTTGAGGATTTAGGATAGATATGAATGATTTTTATGTAAAAGTTTACATTTGTGATTCTTTAAGATACTTACTGAAGACCCCCAAAATAGGGAGACCCTCTCTCAAGTCTCAGGAAGTCACAACCACCCATAAACTTTCAAGGCACTGTACCTGGATGCAATTAGCTGACGTTTATTAGGGAGAAAGTTGGCTAGCCAAGGTCAAAACTACTTGCCCACCCAGGAACAGAATTTTGACAAAAGGCCAGCAAGCTGAGGGATTTTTTTATAGCATGGGGTGGGGAAAGGAAGGAATTTTCATGAGGTTACACATGATTGGTTGCATTTTCACGTGGTTACACATGATTGGTTGTTTTACAAATTTTGAACATCAGCAGGCTGTAACACTGGGAAAACCTCAAGGGGGGTAACCAAGAACAGTGGAACATTTCAGAGGAACCCACCCTAAATGATTTACAGCCACATGAAAATCACTCTGCATACTCATTCTTCTCAAAAATGTAGTTGTACCATGTCACTGTGCCCTACCCTGTCATTATCAACTATTTCAGGTTAACTATTTCTCACTTGCCATATCCCCACCCCGAGGCTTGAGGAATGTTAATCCAGCAAGTGTCCTCTGATTCAGGGATAATGCCCTCCACCTGGAATGTGTCCTGGGGCAGTGAAAGCCTGAAATCTTACATCCAGTTTCGCTTTCTGGAACTTGCATTCTTTGGCTCAGGTTTAGGGTAAAGAAAAAGCCTATATATATTTCATAAAATGGTCTTTATAATTTTTCACTCTACACTTACAAGGTTGCTTTTAAAGATATAATATCTTTCTTTGTAGCCACAAATGTGTTGCCTGCAACTAAGAGAAACTGGCTGAGAAAACTATCTTTCTTGCTTACACTTTGTTAATTTATAACAGGTTGCTTAGTTATGAATGAATGTGTTTTTTGTGAGAATAATTTGTTTTCTTTACCTGTTCTATGCAATGTTATTTCTAGTAAAGGTATTAGGAAATGCATTGTTTTTTCATAATCATATACTAGAAGAAAACTAAAACATAATTAAATTGTAATTGTATACTGCTTGAAATATTTTGCTGAGATTTATAAGCCCTGGAAGAAATAATAAATGATGGTGTAGCTGTAACATTGTTTCTCTCATCCATAAATTATGTGTGCATGTGTAAAGTTTGTGTGACTGGGTAGCTGGAACATTGTCTCCCTCATCCATCAACTATGTGTCTATGTATAAAGTTTGTGCAAATGGGGGTTAGAACACCATTCCTTCCAATCACTGGCTGTTTGTATTCACATGTGTATGTGTAGAATACTTGGAGCCTGTTTTCTGGAGCTTTGGTCTAACTATTCTATGTGTGGATATGTATATATCTCTCTGTAGGTTTGTATGCATGTATGTATGTATGTATGCATGTATGTATGTATGTATACATGTATATTTGTGTGTATGAAGTAATTGAACTCTGCCTTTTGACCATCCATTCAGCGTGTGTGTGTGTGTGTGTGAGTGTATGTATGTGTATGGATTTCTCTTCTTTTTGTTGCCAGCCCCAAGATGTTAAGAGAGTTTATAAAGTTTTTCCACTGCCACAGAGAATACCAGCCCCTGTAGATTAAGCTTCATTTCCTCAGGAAAAAAAAGGTGTGCTGAGTAATTTCCCTAATTGCTGGCTGGCTTTGGCAGCAGTACCTTTAGATATCTGGTTCCATCCTGGTCAGCATCTCTAAGTGCTGACCTCCAATGGCTACCTACCTCAGTTTACCCACCATATGGATGCCAAATCTAGTCATCGGCATGTCAGGCCCTCTGTGCATATATTATAACTATATACTTAGTAATATTTTTATCAGAGTCTTGGCTGTGAGAATGTATAGCTCTCTGTCTCTTGTATTTACTTTTGGGTGTCTTTTTCTCCTGTTGAGTTGCTGTGTCCAACTTTGAAATGATGGCTTTTGCTTCATCTTACTATATTTTACTTTGTAATGTTTGTGTTTTCTTCTCTTAGAAGCCTGTTCTTTTCTAATGAAAAGCAGAATACAAGTGGATCTGGAGGGGTGGGGAGGTGGGAAAAAACTGGGAGAATTAGAGGGATGGGAAATAATCAGGGTATATTTAATGAGAAAATAATCAATTTTCCGTTAAAAGGTAAAAGATAAAAACCTTGTGGTCCAATCAGGTCATAGTTGTACTCCATTTGCTATATCATTAATGTTTTATGTTCAATAGAACAAGTTCCTCATTAGTGTTTCATTAGCAGAGTTGGAAGTTGACAGAAGTTTCAATCAGAGTGAGTTTCTGCACCTGCTATTTTGAAGGTCCCACAAACAATCAAATGTATTAGATGTAAATACATTTGAGAGGAAGGTTTAATAACCTTAAATTATGATGGAAAGTATTTTTTCTTAAAGTACTTTATACCCCAAATCCAAAAGTCTCATGGCATATTTAAGGAAGAGATTTTATTAAAAGATTACAAGTTCATGTTGTTTTTAAACTAGATTTTTAACTTCTAGAAGTTAAAGTCAGAGCCTTAATAAGCCCATCTAGGTGCCAAAGATGTTTTGATCTCTCTTAATGAATTGGCCTAGCTACTACAAAAAGCATTTACTTGAAGCAACGTAGTGTCATAATTTAAGGGTGCATCTTGTGACCAAACTGCCTGGCTTTTAAAGCTAACTTTGACATTTGTTTATTAGTTAGAAAAAGGTAGTGGAAAGTGAGGGAATGTACATACATTTTAATCCATTCTAATTTGTATAACCTTCAAATCATGAGTGTAAGAATTTTCATTCCATAGGATTACTTTGTTTGATAGGCTCTTATGAAATGTCATGCTAGTTTTGTTATATAAACATAGTTGCAGCACTAAATTACATGTTTCTAAGAAAAGCATAGTTGTTTTTAGTTATAAAAACACACATTGCCCTTTGACCTACATGATGCCTGATGTAAAATGAATAGTGTATGCCTTATTCTAAATAGAAACTTCTGGGCTTGATAATAAATCTGAAATGAGAGCTATGTTAATGAATAGTTTTAAAATGGAGGGAAAATCTTGTTTTCTATTTTATGATCAATATAAAATGATAAGAGTAGAGCATTTTAAAACAAGCCCAAATAAAAATTCTCTAATTACAGAAAAGTGTTTCAAAAATGATTCTGTAAATCAAAAGGAACATCTAGGATTTGTTCTCAAAAAAGAAGGCTTGAGTTCTACATCTTTATCACAGCAAGAATGGTGAGCCAAGTGAATTTAAAAGGTGGTCACATGGAAGACGGAAGAGAATAGAATCTTGATTATAGTAAATTTAAATTGATCTGACTAGAAATGGTAAGTTTAGCAGAAAGGCAACGGAAATTACACTGGAACTTGGCATAGCTTTCAGAAAGTAGACTTCATGCATAATAGCTAATTTCTGGCTTTGAAAGCTCATAGAATCATCAAATATATATGGATAGTTTCTTTAAAATGATTCATTTCTATGCAGCTTGATTTTGAGAAGCTCTTTTCAGATTCAGTCAAGTCAGTTCTATTAATCTACTGCAAATATGATTAGTTTTCAGAAATAAGCTTTCATGTCAGTTTAGAAATCATGTTACTTTAGCACTAATAATAGCATTGCATATTCAAACTATAAACATCATAGTCACATCAACTATCAATAATGCTAGTTCAATAATTTTAGTAATGTACAAATATAGTGATTTTCCTATAACTCATACTCAGGTTGTAAAATAGATTCGGTATGTACAAAGTATAAGATATAATATTGTTCAAATGTATGGCATGATAATTTTGTATGCCTACCTGCTTAGTGGGTGAAATTTAGATATACCAATGTATCCTTCCACACATATCTAGATTGTTGATATTTGTTTTGCTTAAATAATCTATAAAGTTTTATTTTCTGTTCATACAAGTTAGCATAACAAAACACCTATAAACATGTATGTGAGTGTGTGTGTACATGTGTCTGAAATTATTTTGACAATAATGTATAAATGTAATCCTGCTTCTCTGGGTGTGCTTCACAGGCTATGGGCTCACATATACCAGCATCACAGAGGAGCTTGTTAGAAAGCTAGAATCTCAGGCCTTGGCTCTTGCTTACTGTAGCACAACTTGCATTTAAACAAAACCCATGTGTGATTCCTATGCAAATGAAAAATGGTTAAATAATGGTTCAGAACAATAAATTTGTGATAATATACAGACATTATTAGAAAATTTCTGTGGTACTGTGTAGTTTGAGACACTGGATCTTCTGTTTAGAAGGAAAAATGTTAAATCCTGCTAGTTCCTTTATGCCTGGACAACAATGAGTATACTAGGGATAGAACTGTGTGCATTACCCTGTGCTATTCCATCTTTACTAATTGTGATAATTAGTGTAAATTGCCAGCTTGACAGAATCAAAAATCACCCAGGAGCCAGGCTTATTGATACATCTAGATTAAGGTTAGTCTTTGAGGATGTCTATGAGGGATTGTCTTGATTAAGTTTATTGATGTTGGGAGATCCATTTTAATTGTAGAAAGGACCATTCCTTGTAAGGGTATTCCTGATTGAATAAAGTAGACACAGTGAGTTACAGATTATGAGCCAGCAGTCTTTGTTCTCCTCTTACTGTGTGTGGATGCATTAAGATCAGCTAGCCTCCTGTTTCTGCCATTATACATTCCTTGCCTGGTGTCATATCTTCCCTACCACAATGAGCAGTATCATTCTGGAAGCATAACTCAAAATAAACGCTATGTTTTTTACCTTTAAGATGTTTTACTCAGGGTATTACATTTCAGCAAAGTAAAATTAACTAAGACACTGATAGGATAAAACTACCATGGTGTTATAAAGAAATCTACACTTGAATACCATGCTGTTGAATACCATGTTCATTAAAAAGAAAATGAAATTTAAAACACACAAATTTTTAATGAAGTGATTTATAAGTTTTTACAGCTTTATTTAAATTATGCTCAACTCAATAGTACATATGAGTTATAAAATATCATACAGTACTTAATGTATTTTTGAGCTGTTCTGCTCTTTGTACTAACACTTTGAAGATGATTTGGAGTAATGAAAATTATAAAGAAGATTAAAAGTATACATTTTCCATGTACCAGAATCATTAGAATTTTTTATCTACAAGAAGGTGCAAAATCTTGGCCATTTTTCCCATTGAATCATTAATGCATTTTACCTAATGCATTACAGTGCAGGAAATGATTAGTTTTTTTGCATTGGAAATATTTATAGTATTAGTGGGAGAAATAAACTCATCTTCCACCAATAAACAATTGACATTTACTTATGTAAATATGAAAATATGTAGACTTATTTATTTATTTATTATGTAATATAAGCTATGTAAATTTATACAGCAAAGGAACAAATATGACATATTTATGTACCAGAAATGAAATAAATGTCTGTAATATATGGTACCTCATGAATGTAGTTTGTGTTGCATAGTGAGACTCTGAGTCCAACAAATTAAGAAAAGAGCCAAAACAAAGCAAAACAAACAAACAAAAACAGGTTTAATAAATCACTTTACTATATTATGCCTGCTGTCAACTCTTTTGTCTGAAATAAAAATGGGGATAGAGAAGTCTCTCTGTTGGGCTATTATATTAAAGTACTATGAACTTTAAAGCTACAAACTTTTATTTGCTACAAATCATGGTGCTGTAATCATGGTTAAATTTTGGAAAGAAGCTGTTTCTGTTTTGGAGACTGTTGACTGTTGTATCATCACCTGGCATAGGGTAGGGGAAGGAAGCAAGTTCTCTGTTGACTCTTAAATGGGTACTAATTCTGTTGACAATGGCTTTGTCCTTATGGCCTTCTTTAATTTTAATTAGCTCCCCAAAACCTCAGATGTTAATGTTATCACACTAGAGGGTAAGATTTCAACATAATAAATGGAGAGGACTACAAATAGAAGTCCAAAACAAAGACCAATGCAATATTATTCCTTTATATCACCCAACTAATATTGGAATCCTGGAATCTTAATATAATTATATTATGGAAATTATGATAATTTACACATTTACCTACATTTCCTTGGAAATTTTAATTTCATCTCTATCTTATATTTGGCTGTTTAATACATCTAAAATTTATTTTGATAATTGTTGTAATGATTCACTTGTGATTTCCAAGTAGTTAACTCCATAGAATATTTTTTTACTATTTTCCTAATTTTATTATTTTTTTTAATTATTTAATCCCTTTTTACAGTCCAGACTCTATTTCTCTCCTGGTCCATCATCTGACTATTCCACATCCCATACCTACTCCCCACACTGCCCCCATCTCTAAGAGGATGTCCCCACCCTCCATCAGATCCTCCTACAAAAGCCTGTACTCAACAAAACTGGAAACTCTAGATGAAATGGACACTTTCTAGACAGATACCACATACCAAAGTGAAACCAAGAGTAGGTAAACTATCTAAACAGGCCCATATCCCCTAAGGAAGTAGAAAAAGTCATTAAAAACCTCCCACCCAAAAAAAGCTCAGAGCCAGATGGCTTTAGTGCAGAATTCTACTAGACCTGCAAAGAACTAATAGCAGTATTCCTCAAACTATTTCATAAAAAAGAAACAGAAAGAACACTAACTCCATAGAGTTTTAAAAAGTATTTTCCCTCTTGGTCTGATATAAATGTGCTGAGTTTGTTTTCACAATAAAAATTTCTACAGAAAAATCTACGTATTTATTTTATCTGACTATTGATTCTTACATTGTTACATGATTTATTATCTACTTTAATATCTGGTTAAGTTAGTATCTCTGCAATAGTTTTTCTTCAAATATTTCCAGTTATTAACAATACTAAATATCTTCACAGATAATTATAAAATATAAATTTCAATGGCTTTTTTTATGAGTTTTTATTTGATTTGTTTTGAAAGTACAAACTGATATAAAAATAAATGTACTTATATATCATATACATATAGATGGCCTCATTAAAATTCTTGGTTTAGCTCTGGTTATCTAATATTTTAAAAGAACTCCCTCATATATCTGAGTTATTTTATCCTTTTTATTAAGCCTTTCATTCATTTACATCTCAAATGATATCCTACTTCCCAGTTACCTCTTCACAAGTCTCCCATCTTACAGCCTCCGTTTCCTTCCTCCTCTTTGCCTCTATGAGGGTGCTCCCTTAACCACCCACCCACTACCACCTGATGCCTTCAGCATTCCCCTACACTGGGGCATCAAACCTCCATGGAAACAAGGGCCTCCCATTCGATTGATGTCATATAAGGCCATCCTCTGCTACCTATGTATCTGGAACCATAGATCCCTCCCTGTACACTCATTGGTTGGTGGTCTAGTCTCTGGGAACACAACCTCATGGTTGAGGGTCAATGCATACATTTATGGCTATTTCCACAAATATCTTTTGTCTCTACTGCACATCTACTTTGATCTACAAAATTTTTATTTAGTTTAATTTTAATATCCTTCAGTTGTTTCTGGCTTATATTCCACAGAGATAATTAATTTATATTATATTTTTTAACATCTTTGCCTGTTCTGCTATTCATAGCAAAAAAGTTCAGAGCTACTGTTTCTGCAAGGTGCAATGTGACTTTTATCAATGAACAATAAATATCTTGACTTAGTAAAGAAAACTGAGGTCACAACCTTTTTATTTTACATTTTTAAAGACACCGCTTTACTTTTTTCCTATGCTAAATATTGCAGAACAGAAGTCTCATAGTGCATTGGTTTCCTTTCTTTGTAAGTTGTCTGGTTTTACTCTTGCACTATTAATAAAAATTTTCTTTAACCAGGTAATTAAAAAATATCACCAGGCTAAGTCTATGTGTTATTTTTTACATTAAGTTCAACTGAAAAACAATGAACTATTTTTAACAGCAAGTCCTTTATAGTTCAGAGAAACTTTCTTCTATCACATGTCTAATTACTGTTCAAGCTTTATTGATTTGCTTTATTCTCAGATAGCTAATTTTCAGCAAATTGAAACTTTTATGCTTATATTCTTTATCTTCTTTCATCCTTTCTATCTTTTACTATCTGTAGCTTGGAGGAAAACTCTGCAGACTGAATTCTGCATCTGGCAAAAAAGAAAGTATTTGCAAATGTTAACATTACTATTACTGTTGTTGTTCATATATTCATAGTCCTTAAATAAGTGAATGTACTAAGATTTGTTTTCATAGAACTTTCAGATTTGTTAAGCATTTTGTAGCTATAATTCTATTTGACCAGCATACTAACTTATATTACTCAGTTTTAAAATAGGTGTTTATTCATGCATTTGTTGTGAGAAAGTGCAGGAAAATTGGTACCATTCTACACATGTGAGTGCCAGAGGCACCATTCTCTTCTGCTATACTGTGAGATCTAGGAATAAAGCTCACATCATTAGCATTGTACACAGGAGTCTTTATCTGTTCAACTGTCCCTTTGGCCCTGATTTCAATATTATTATTTTACTGATGGAGAAACCAGTATTCCAAAAGATTGAGCAATTGTCTCAAAATAGCATAGCTAGATAGTGGTAGGTCTAACAACAACATTCTGGCATATGTAGTCAGGGCTACCTATCTACTTCTACTTTATTTCCTAGGGAGCTTTCCCCTTTTAGAATATAAAATACAACAAAAAAAAGCATTAGTATAGAATTTCAGCTTGAGAGACTTTTACTTTTACGAAGCAACAAATTACTATTTGCCACAGGTTTTTTTTTTTTTTTAAATTTAGATAGACATGATGGCATTTTCTTTCCTTCCAACAGATATTCCAATCATTTGAGCCCCTTGAAGCAATATGAAGCTATTGTAATCATGGATGTCCTTGATCCTTCCAGCAGTCCTAGCTTCTAAAAATAGAAAACTTGCTCAGGATTTGTCACGAAATAGTACAGTTTAGCTTTTGTGTTTTAAAATCCCCACTGTTTGAAAGTAGATTTATCTGCAAACTTTAATGCAAGAAATAAGAAGAAAAAGAAAAGCCTTAGCATACATTTTTGACATGTTTTAACCTTTTATAATGGCTTTCTTCACACACTAAATGGCAGTTGAACATTTAACTCTCATATTTAGTTTTTCATTTATTGGTATGAATATGGTTATATTTTTAGAATCTAGAAATAGCATATCTTTCACTATCCATTAAGGATTGAAGCATTGCTCATATGAACTCTGTTCTGTGAATACTGCATGATGAATTTCTATTTGAAGCCTGCATCTTTGCTCAACTAGATTTGTGGTGGTACTAGTGAGATACTGAGAATAAACCTATCCCAATCTACTTTTTCTACTGTCATGAGAGCTCTGTCAAAAACAAACCTGTGCATGTCTGTATCCTTTTGCAACATTAGAATGTATTTAGTAGCAATGAACTCTAGAGGTAACTAGGTTCAGTGGCAACAATTTGCCAGATAATACTACTTTATTTAGTAACCTTGTTGAGGCAAACACAAGTTCATTTATTACAATATTATTACTAATTGTAATTCTTGTATCATTTATCACACAATATATATTATAGAATAAATACAAAGGGCTATGGTAAGTGGCAGAGTTTCAACAGATTTCAGAAGTAGATCAAAGAAATGTAAATAATCTGTCTTGATGAGATAACATAAACCAACTATAGAGAAACAACTGCTGCTGTTAATCATGTCTCTGAGGGTCACAGGTTTGAGAGTGGAGCTGTGGATCTGATTCTGGTTACAGAGGTAAAAACAAGATCTTGTCCAGAGGAATAATGGGTAGACAGATGGACAGCAGGTCTAGGGTCCAACTTGAGGGAGTTATGTTCTTTCATTGGTCTGATGCTTCAAGTACATAATCATGTCTAGTTTCCCTGGTATGATTTAAATATGTTAATGTTTCACAATCTTAATTTAATTTTCCTTGGACATGCCATGTTTACCATATTGTCATCTGATAGTAGAGAATAGTTAGGCCATGTAGCCATGATCACTAATCAGCAAAACAAAACAAATGAGCTGGGTCTATAGAAATGGTAATGATTCTTTCTAGTAGATGAACAAGGATCACAAAAACATCCTCCAAGATTTAAGATTTAAGACACTTGTATACTCAACACATTAGAATATTTTTTTGCTAAATGATTAACAAAAGTAGCCATCTTAACTTCTTGTGTCAAAGCAATGGAAGAAGCAGTATTGCTAGCAATTAATGTAATTAAAGCTGTTATACCAGCAATAATCAAGCCCACTACCCTCTTGCTTCTGCTTAAAGCCTAACTCACTTCTTCCAGTACTTGAAAGCCTTTTTCCAAAAACCAAGGTTCTGTAATATTCAAGGTAAACAAACGCTGGTCAATAGAGCCCCGTTACAGACATGCCAGGTTTCAACACACTAACATAATTAGAAAGTGTACAATCAGTGCAACTTATAATAAATACTGTAGAAGAAACAAATGTGTTGAGTATATAAGAGGATTTAGATAGGCATTTGGAACATCAGATTGATGCTCTTTATTCTATTCAAATTATTGAAAGAAGGTTAAGAGATGAAGAGTAAGAAGCCATCTCGAGTGTCATGCCAAATACCAATGGAGTTGTGTTCTAAAATTTACAGTGATGGTCATTATAATTAGGAAAAAAAATTAAAGACACTTGCAGGGTATTTGGCATAATTCTAACACCTCTCTGGATGATTTAATTTTGTATACTGAGCTTATGAATTTAAGAAGGCTGCTCTGCTGAGCTTTGATGCTGCAGATACTGCTGATAAAATTATCCATGGTTTGAGGTCAGTATTTCTATTTTGGTCAAGCTTCAAGAATGGCATATATAGCTTGATCATGCTTGCCATTTTTGTCCTGGGAATAATTTTATTCCTGCCCATTGTGTTAAAGCTTGTCTTTAACAACAACATGTTGGCAGCCAAAGTACATGACTTGAAACTGAAAATGGACCCCCAGACAGAGTTATTAATTTAACAGGCTGGCAAGCCAAGGACAGGTAAGATTCTGCATAGAGCATTACCAACCTAAGACATAAGTGCATTGTTTTTGATAATGCATATTCCACTATGGGTAAGGAAGGCATTTTTGTCACCACAAACTACGGTTCAGTATTGTATATAAAATAAAAAAAGGGGGATGTGGGGAGCTTTTGGGGCTGTTTGGCAGAAATCTGACATTGGCCAGGGACAAGGAAATGGGCTTCAGGCAGGAATCTGACATTTGGCTAGAAGAAAGAAGTAATTTCAGGCAAGAATCTAAATCTTAGGCTAGAACAAAGAAGTAATTCCAGGCAAGAATTTACATCTTAGGCTTGAACAAAGGAGTAATTTCAGACAAGAATATAAATCTTAGGCTAGAACAAAGAAGTAGACTCAGATACTTTGGTCATCCTGATAAGCCCTTAGAAATTGTGATCACAGGAGTGATCATGGGACCTTGTTTATTGCCTTGCTTGTTCTTTGACTATTTGTGTTTATAGTCTTGCTTATTCCTTGACTATTTGCATCTATTGTATTGCTAGTTCCTCAACCTAGAACTGACCTTAATACTTGCATGTAATTAAAAGGGTATAAAAGCAAAAAAGGAGGAGGGGGATGGGATAGGGGATTTCTAGAGAATGGGAAATGGGGAAAGGGGATGACATCTGAAATGTAAATAAATAAAATATCCAAAAAAAAAAAAGCAGAAAGCAGAATGATGGTCAACAGAAGCACTGGGGGTAGGACATGGAAAGTATTGATCAGAGCATAAAGTGTGAGTTATATAGAGTGAATAATCTTTAAAGTTATAGATACAGCATTTAGTATAAAGATGACCCAACCAGTATACTTGAACATTTCTATGTCACTAGGTCTTAAGAGCAGTCAACATGTGAGAAAAAATGGATATGTCAAATAAATATGAAAGCATCATTTTAATAAGCAAAATAAACAACTTTCATCTCTCCCAAAAGAAAATATTTAAGACTCATTTATTAATGAATGTTTTCTGCATCACCCTGCCCAGAAGGGTAAGTCACATTAGAATAGAGTATACGGGAAATAGAGTTAATCAAAAGGAAGACTCCAAGACACAGCATCAATGAGGTTATTATCCATGGTGGGATAGGATTTTGCACTGATAAAACTATTTGAAATCATGTACAATGTAAGTAACCTTGACCTGACAATAAGTTTTAAACCTGGGGAAAATGGCTGAAGGGTCTATTTAACATATCACAGCAGTCTTGGCCTCCAGGTTCTTCCAGCCTCCCTCAATTTCTACCTGTTACTAGGTCCTTCTGACTTGCATACCTCATCCTTTATGCTGAACTCTCCAGCTTATGGTGGTGAGCTGCCCTTCCCCCTACAATCCAGATATTTTGGTTAACTGCCTCTTTTGTACCATTAGGCCTCCTGACTGCTACACTTGGTTCCCCTTTTCCCTATCTTCCCTTTCCTCCTCTCTCCCCTCACATGGATCATGACTACTCTGGACTCTCCCAGACATCTTGAAATACATGCACTATGCTAGAGGCTTTGTTTATATACTCTACTTTTTGTTCATGTTTGTAGAGAAAGTAGCATAGATAAATATAGAAACAAACCATGATATCACAATCTTTGATTTGATTATGTTTTTTAGTGTCATTTCTATTTTCTTTAGTTATATGCTTATGCTACAACTATACTATACAGACCTATTTATTATCTACTTGATGGGATCGTGAATCACATAGCAGACAAACCTCTGGGTTTACCTTCTATGAGAAATTACCTAGATTAGGTATGCTTTTATGGATGTCTGAGTGTTGGGAGCCGACTTGTAGCAGAAAGTGGCTATCAGCTTTGCAACCATCTTGAGCCATATACCCTGACATGAGACTTGGTTTTCAACTGCTTACAACAGCTGAACATACTTTGTAAATATCTTGTTTATCCCACATATCTTGTTTTGCTGTTTAGTGCCCCCATCTGCAAGGCACACGTGGTATCCTGCAAGGTTCATGGTGCACATGCTATCCACGCTATACAAGCCTGTAAGTCATATGACATATCCACACCTACAAGGCACGTGGTATCCATGTGCCTACAAGGCATGTGACAAAGTGTATAAATACCCTGGACTTCCCTTCAGAGAAAGAAGAGAGACAATAAGAGAGAAGGGAGACAATAAGAGACACAATATGAGAGACATGAAGAGAGATAATAAAGGAAATGAGACTTGATTAGAATCTCTGTCTTGTCTCCATTCTTCGAGTCTCTTCCCCTTTATCCCCACTGTCTCTTTTGCTAGACCCTGACCCGCAGACTGGAGCAGTTTGTGCCGGAACATCTGAGAAAGAGAATCTAGATTAGATTAATTAATATAGAATGAGCTACCCTAAATATTCATGGTTCCATTCTATAGGCTGAACTCACAGACTGGGTAAAAAGGAATAACTGACATTATCTCAAGCATTCATCTCCTACTACTTCTAATCTGAATGCAGCATGATCAACTGCTTCATGTTCCAGCCACTATGATGAACAGTACACTTAAACTATGAGCCAAAATAAACCCTTTCTTTATAAGTTGCTTTGTCAGGCTATTTGTCACAGCAACAAGACAAGCAAGTAATGTGCTCAGTGAATGATAGAGACGTGTTTGACAAATATAACTTTGACAGATGTGTTCTTGGTTCTATCACAGTTCTTAAGGTAATTGTCAGAAATGACAAGAGTTTTTATATTCAACATTTTCTTTGACTGATATATCCATGTTTTCTATCATATCTTCAACCCCTGATATTTTCTCTTCTATCTCTTGTACTCTGTTAGTGAAGCTTGTCTCTGTAATTTCTGTTAAAATTCCTAACTTTTTAACTTCCATATTCCTCTCAGTTTGAGTTTTTTAATTGATTCTATTTCTACTTTTAAATCTTGAATTGTTTTTCATTTGCTTCCACTGATTGTGTTTTCATAGATTTCTTTAAGGCACTGTTTTTCAACATTCTTAATGCTGCAACCCTTAAATATAATAGTTCCTCATCTATGGTGAACCCCTAACTTTAAAATTATTTAGTTGCTATTTCATAAATATAATTGCTACTGTTATGAATGGTAATATAAATAACTGATTATACAGGATATCGAACATGTAACCGTCAAAAGGATTGTCACTGACTGTTTTACGGGATTTAGTCATTTAGTAATTTCCTGTTTAAGAATTTCTATCGTATTTATAAAGGCTATTTTAAGGTATTTTTCTTGTTTGTTTTCTTTTCAGCTATGTTGCAATCATCAGTGCTGGCTATGGTGGTATTCCTAGGCTGTAGTCAAGATATGGTATCTTGGCATCTTGACATCTGGGATTGGGAAGACTATAATTCTAAGTGCTGATTTATAGTCTTATACTTGTTGGGTGGATATTTTGTTCCTTAGTTTCTGTTGTCCTCTTTGATTCCTTGGAGTGTGTGGTAGCTGTGTGTTCCCAGCTAGGAAATTCTTCTGAATTGATCTGGGTATTCCAAGCCAAATGTGTTTCTAGATATTGAGATCTGACACTTAGCAATGGTGATGGGCTAGGAAGGTAAGAAAAATAATAGGGAGGAAAGCAGAGTGTTCCACCAGAATTTGTTTAGTACCCTGGATATTGGGGCAGAAATCGAGGAAGGAAAAAAGGGAACAAGAAAACAAATATCATTAAAATCCCTATTTGTAGTATTTGATGATTTTTTTTCAAGAGGCAATTCTTCATCACATTAATTTACAAAATGTCCACAAATCTTAATAAAGTCTCATGAGCCACTACAAGCAAGCTCACTCTTCACTCTTCAACATTATGAAATCATAGGGTTAGTGGATGATGGGAGAAGACACACCTATTCCTAGGCCATCAGTGGGCTTAATGGTACTGCTTACTACACATCAGCCACAGACATTGCCCTGTGTCAATACATGGATAATCATTTACTAGTGTATAGGAAACTGCAACAGCTTACTTGTTTCAATATCAATATCTTCTCACTCTTATATGTTTACTTCTGTTAAGTTTAAACAAACTTAAACATGAAATATAACTGAATTGTATCTAGTATGTATAACAAGTTCACTTGAAATTTCAAACAGTTGTGGATCTGTTCCAATCACAATTTATGAAGATTGTTTTGTAGAGATCATTTTAAGGCCATAGTGGCTTGTTGGCTGATAAAGGATTTGTATAAGTCCAATAAAGAATTCTCCTCATACCTTTAGAAAATGTAAATCTATGTTAGAGTGTTAAATAGAATCTAAGATAGTAGAAAGAATACAGATAAAATTTAATTTTTACATTTAGATACTGTATTCTGGAGGAAGAAAAATGAAAGCAATATATTTCAGAAAAAAATCATCATCTTCCATGCCAATATTTTTTATTGACCAAGGAAACTCATCATACCTAGTTTCCAATATGACTCTTGCTTGGAACATGGCTCCATTTATACTAATACTTCTGCCACTTGAAGAAGAATCAAAAGAATAGACTATAATTTAGGCACTATGTTGGTTTTGGATATCACCTATTGCCTCTTTGAAGAAGCAACCTGAAGTTTAAAAAGTGATTTAGGACCTTTTCTGATTTTTTTTTTTCTGCTGTTCTACTTGAAGGTCAGTTGTGTGGAATAGGCAAGGAAGATGGTTCTGTTAATCAAGTGGGAGGAAACAAACCAAATGTCCTAGCAATTAAAGAAACAGATGCCTGAAAGAAATGTTTTTAATTGCCAAATGTGCTAATAAAATAAATAAGTCACCACTTGTGTGATCTTCTAACACAAGAAAGAACACTGAGGCCTGCAGCGAATGCACAGCCTAAATGGAAGTCCTACTGGGATGTGGGGGCATGAAGAGAATTGTGGAATTAGGGTTTTCTTGAGAAAATGTCCAGGCCCAGTGTCTAAACACTAAGGCTGACAGGTAGTGAGGAAATGTATATAGTTGGCAACATTCTTCTTCAACACTCAAATTTCAAGAACTATCTTTGAGGCTTTTCACTGTGACTTATGTACCCAATGTCACACAAATAATTATTTCAACTATGAATCTGTTTCCTCTTATAACCATGGTGTCAAGAATAGTTTAGAGTAGAGGACTTTTTACACTGCCCAGGTGTGTAATACTGGGTCTTTGCCTACCCTTAGGAATACTTAGCATTTGGGGAAATCGAATTATCGATTTTTAACAATTGCTAGAGGTAATTTATTTAAAAGTCAAATGTGAGTAAACGAAGATGGAATATCTTGTTACTCAAAATATGATCCAGGGTATCAGGATCTGCATCTCATTGTTGATTTTTAGACATGAAAATGTCAGCCTAGCCCATACACTATCAAAATCTTCACTTTAACTTACTCTCCTGGTTATTTCTGTATATATTATTGTTTGATTAAACCCTATTATATTTTTCTGACATTGCTGCTAAATAATCATCTGGTCTGCTCTAGAACACCCATGGATAATTATACTTAATGAGACAGAAGACTTTCTTTTTTTAAAGATATTGCTTTACTAAACATAGGTGACTTGAATTTATTGTATTTTTAGATTTGCTCATTATGTTTGAGGTTAGTAGAAAATTTGAAAGCTCAAATACAATTTCCTTGGAAGAAAGGCTTACTTTGAAGAAGACAGAAAATTCTATCCTTGTAAACAGGGGAATATAATGTTCCTTTCAAGCATGATGTTTGGAAGACTCATTGCATGATGCTTTGTCATAATCTTTTCAATTCTTTGAAAGTATACAACTGGGATACCCCCTTCTGCAGTAATAATATAAAGTGTGGTCAAATGATTTGCTTGAAAACCATAGCTAGTTTTATGAATTCACTGAAGTAGAAACCATCACAGCACATTTTATAAGATCTGTATTCACAAATAATTTGGGATTTAACAATTTCAATTTCATGGAGCTGTAGGTTTCACCATCTTCTCAGTAGGTTTTAAACATTTATTGATTTACAAATTGCTTTTCAGCCAGTCTCCAACAATGTTCATTGTCCGTATTCAGCCTTCTGGTACTGCCATTTGCCATAATCAAACTACATTTAATGGATAGAAGAGGATTGACCTTAAATCTATAATTTCATAATAGAATCCTAGGAATTCTAGTTGTTAAACCATCTCTACACTGATATTATTCTGTTGAATTACTGCCTTTAAAAAAAAAATTTTATTGGATATTTTATTTACATTTCAGATGCCATCCCCTTTCCTCATTTCCCCTCCCTAGAAAAGCCCTATCCCATGCCCCCTTCTTTTTTTTTTCTTTTATACAAATTTTTAATGTTAACCAAAGGCTTTATAAGTTTGGTAGTGTTCAATATCAATCAGAAGTGTAACCCAATACCCAACCTAGATATATCAACTAGCTTTGACTGGCAGAGACATGCGAACATCTGCCTCCATGGCCCCCCCCTCTCATCACCCAGCTGCTCCTCTACTTCTCCTCCTCCTCTCCTTACTCCTCTGCTTCATCTCTGTACTCCTCTCACCTTAGCTCCTCCTACATATCACTCTTTCTGTTAAAATAAAACTTTTCTCTCAAAATACAATTAGAGAATAACTATATGAATTTGTGTCAGTAAGGTGCAAGATAGACCAAATACTCAGTCCATCACTTTGTTGACTAAGCAGAATATCTGTCATCTCTCCTAACTAAAAGTCTTAGTTCTGAACCTAGCTTTTTTCTTGGCTTTAGAATGAATGTCAGATGAAAACCATCCTCTCAAATCTTTTCTCTCAAAGTAAATAGCCAGAATTGCCTATGAGACTATAAGTTTTCAACCCTGTCAGAAATCCATAATGACTGAGTTAACTGAAATTATGGGAAGCACAAAGCATACCTTCTAAAACTTACCTAATTTATAGAGACCACTGAACACCTGGACAGTCCCTATACTACAAAATGTTGGAGCATCCCCTCCTCAGCCTTCTGGCCCAGGATCATCTGACAGACCTAGTGATGCAGAATTATTAAGGGCTGATTACTTTGTCTTGTCAGATATAGTCAGTCTACTACTCTGCAAATGTGTCCTTTTCTGGACAGTAATTTGTCTGTATATGGAAAGACAATTCTTGCCTAGTGGCTGTCTTACCACAATTGGAATAACTCCAAAGATGCTCAGTTTCTTCTTAGAATCCAAGACAGGAAGCTGTCAGGAGAAGACAGGTCTCTAATAAAAATGAACATTAATACAGAAATGTTTGTAACATCAATTCTATGGACTTCTGATGTTTTGAAAACCAGCTATCCATGTAAGGTAATCTGGACTGTGGTCTGTTAACTCCTCTCAGCTATTTCTAAATAAAGTATAGAAAACACTCTAGCAATAAACTCAGAGCCATGAATTTGCTATAGGCCCTTAACTCACAGACAAATCATCTCAAATAAGTTTAAAAAGTTAAAGGACTGGGTCTAAGCCTTGTATTCTTAAATGTGTTATACAGGCACAATGCCTATGAGAGTAACAATATTCATCTCATTTTTATATCAATAAGAAGCTTGTACCAATGAAAACCTTAAATTTGAAATCAAAGTAAATTTTGTACCATTTAAGAAATTATAACTTCATCTTAATAACAATTATACAGATTTCTACCAGTAGGTTATGGCTATGCAATAAATCCTAGCTAATCCTCCCTGTTCCAACAAAATCACTACTTTTCCCTAGAAAGACAGCCCAATATTAATCACCTCAGTCCCTAAGCCCAGGGAATAGGGGCGCTGACTCTTCATTAACTTCTTCAAGCTGATTATGGGCATTGAGATATTAGAAGAGGGGTTGGGGGAAGAGTAAATTGATAAGCCTCTGATACTGGCTGTGTCTTTACTGCATCCAGCTGGAATTCTAGAACATCAGAGGTTCAAACAGGTCTTCTCAGCTTGCTTGATGAGTAGATACACCAAGGCTATGTATTCTTCAATATACAATTCTCAAAACACATTTTAGTATCAAGATAATTTTTTGTTTGAATTTGGAATCTAGTCTCGTGGTGGCCTGCCTCTGTCATGTCTAATCCATATAATTCTGGGAGTTTCTATGAGGGTGTGCTCCTACCATCCTCCCATTTTCGCCTCCCTGCTCTTGAAATTCCCCAACACTAGAAAATCCAAATTTTCAGGTACCAAGTCTGTCCACTTCCACTGATGCCTAGCAAGGGCACCCTCAACTACCTATACAGGTGGAGCCATGAGTCCCTTCTTTTGTGTTCTCCCACTGGAGATTTTAGAATGGCTACTCCAGCTTGTTTCTTCAGATCATTTGCTTGAAAAATTGTTTTGCAGCCTTTTACTCTAAGGTACAGTCTGTCTTTGTCATGAAGGCGGGTTTCCTGTATGCAGCAAAATGCTGGGTCCTGTTTATGTATCCAGTCCATTAGCCTATGTCTTTTAATTGGGGGATTGAGTCCATTGATGTTAAGAGATATTAAGGAACAGTGATTGTTGCTTCCTGTTATTTTTGTTAATAGAAGTGAAATTATCTTTTTGTGGCTAACTTCTTTTGGATTTGTTGGAAGAGGATTACTTTCTTGCTCTTTCTAGGGTATAATTTCCCTCCTTGTATTGGAGCTTTCCTGCTATTATCCTTTGTAATGCTGGGTTTGTGGAAAGATATTGTGAAAATTTGGTTTTGTCGTGGAATATCTTGGTTTCTCCATCTATGGTAATTGAGAGTTTTGCTGGGTATAGTAGCCTGGGCTGGCATTTATATTCTCTTGGGGTCTGTATGACATCTGTCCAGCATCATCTCTTTTATAGTATCTGGTGAGAAGTCTGGTGTAATTCTGATAGGTCTGCTTTATATGTTACTTGGCCTTTTTCCCTTACTGCATTTAATATTCTTTCTATGTTTTGTGCACTTGGTGTTTTGATTATTATGTGACAGGAGGTATGTCTTTTCTGGTCTCATCAATTGGCATTCTATAGGCTTTTTGTATTTTCATGGGCATCTTGTTCATCAGGTTAGGGAAGTTTTCTTCTATAATTTTGTTGAAGATGTTTATTGGCTCTTTAAGTTGGGAATCTTTACTCTCATCTATACCTATTATCCTTAGGTTTGGTCTCCTCATTGTGTCCTGGATTTTCTGGATGTTTTGTGTTAAGAACTTTTTTATTTTGTGTTTTCTTTGACAGTTGTTTCAATATTTTCTATGGTATCTTCTGCACCTGAGATTCTCTCTTCTATCTCTTGTATGATGTTGGTGATTCTTGTGTCTATGACTCCTGATTTCTTTCCTAGGTTTTCTATCTCCAGGGTAGTTTCCCTTTGTAATTTCTTTATTGTTTCTACTTTCATTTTTATGTCCTGGATGGTTCTGTTCAATTTCTTCACCTGTTTGTTTGTGTTCTCTTATAATTCCTTAAGGGATTTTTGTGTTTCCCCTTTAAGGGCTTCTACCCTTTTACCTGTGTTCTCCTCAAATTCTATGAGAGTGTTATATATGTCCTTCTTAAAGTCCTCTATCATCATCATTAGAAGTGATTTTAAATCTGAATCTTGCTTTCCTGGTACTATGGGGAATTCAGGACTTTCTAGTGTGGGAGAACTAGGTTCTAATGATGCCAAGTACCCTGGGTTGCTGATGCTTATGTTCTTGTGCTTGCCTTTTGCCATCTGGATCTCCTTAGTGCTACCTGCCCTGTCTCTGACTGGAGCCTGTCCTTCCTATTATCTTGATTGTATCAGAACTGTGTGGGGTGGGTGTACTACTGGGGTAAGAGCTGGGACCCAAAATCTGCTCAGTGCTCAGGCGTAGACAGGAAATTACCAGTACTCCGGGCCATGAGTGACTTCCCGGGTCCTTGTGGGTCCCAGATACTTCCTGTTTGGGCTGGGTGTTGCTGTCTGCTTATCTAAGATACTGCTGGGGTTAGAGCTCCTGAGATCCCTGCTTTCTCTGGGATCTGTGAGACTGGGGGTAGAGCTGATGCCCGGGATCTGCTCAGTGCCTGGGTCCAGACCAGAAGGCTGCCTTGTTTTATTTAATTCATTTTTCATGTCTGGGAATTGAACCTAGGGCCCCCTACATTCAGGCAAATGTCCTTATACATAGATATTTAACCCCTTCAATTTGAATTATTCTTTTGATGGATTTTATCAGAGGTCAAGAAACATATTGTTGAGTTATGTTAATAAGCATAGATGTTATGTAAGGCTTAATAATTGATAAGACATATCAAATACCTAATCATTTAATGGTGGAAACATTTTATTTTCGACTTAGTACAAATGAAAAAATTAATTACATTGAGTTCAGAAAAAAGTTCCACAGTCCACATGGTGGAATCAATGAATCTTCATATTTTGTCTCTTTTTCTTTCTAATAAACTGCGATGTCTTCAAAATAGTTTGGATACTAATGTTTGGGTTCTACCTTACCAGATTTTAGCCTGAGTTATTTGCTGTTACTCATCTTTACTTCTATTTCACTTATATTTTAGATGAAATGTCAACACAAGTATACTGTTTTACTAAGAATTCTTCCTGCATTCATGGTAGTGCCAAGATAAAGACCAGCAACAAGAGGTTACTTGTTTACCATTGATAATGCACAAAGGAACCTAAAAGCATATATTTTGAGAGAGGAGAAAGCAGGCATGAATAAATCTTGGCGTTTAAGACACTAAAGAGTTTAAGAATCAACCATAATCCAATAATTCTCTTAAGAACATCATGCTTTAGTGTTCAGTACCTCTTATATTGTACTAATTAATTTTTTTTTCTTGCCAGGACTTTAAATTTCCATTGACTTCCCTAAATCTGAGAGAAACTGGTAGTTTTAAATTATGAATCTATTAAGTCTTCTAGTTACCTTACTAAAGTCTGACTGATTCTCAGTAGAAAGAACTCTCATGTTTCCTCTACAGTTCTTAGAGAAATAGCATTCCAACACTATCCGTTTCATCAAAAATTACTAAATGTGAAATTAGAGTTTTAAATACAGAATGTTTGGCATCTGAGCCATTTTCACAATGTATATATGTGATTTATTCATAAGGTTATACTGCATTCCTATTGATGAACATTTAGAATCTTTCCCTTATCTTTTAGTTAATCACCACTCAAATTAATATCTGTGCATATCAAAATTCATCTAAAATATGTTTTCTTTAGCATAAGATACTGTGTTGTGCCATTGCATTCATTTCTTAATTTCTTTAAATATCACTTTTTTTTAACCATACATCCCTTTAGGCACTTGAGTGTTTGTAATTGGAATAGAATACATGCATTCCTGTTTCCATGTGTTCACACTTTAACTAGAGTACAGCTCACTCAGTAGAAAGATAAAAACTGTCACTGTGCTTGTAAAGAACAATATATAATTCAATGGAATAGACTCTCCTGGAGGAAATGGCATTCAACAATATTGAAGAAAGGAGAAAAATAAAATACTGCAGAACCATGACAGAAAGAAAAACCCATTAAAAGACAGGTTAGTGAGGACACAGAGAACTTTGAAGCACCTAAACAAAATCCATAACACTGATCATAGAATGTATGTCAGAGAGTATGGCAGAGGTGAGAATCCATAGGTTACTCTGAGGTCTGGTAAACTTTCATGAGTCTTCTCTTTGATCTTGAGTGCTATGGGAAGTCATTGGGTAGTTGTCAGCACTGGAAATGGGGGTTATTGACTAGTATTAAGTTGGCCTAAGAGAAAATAACAAGTTTTATATTAGCAATTTGAATTTGGTGTATGCATGGGGCATCCAAGAGATGTTACATAATAGGAAAATTAATAGATACATGTTGACTTTCTGAAAAGAGATTGGATTGAAAACATAGGCTTTAAATTTTATATTACAACAGCCCCCTTTATATATCATTTCATTTTTTTGTAGTTAGAGTTAGTTACCTTTGGTCAAAGATATGAAAAGGAGAATTTCGGAAATCAATGATTCAGGAATTTTATTATAGTATATTGTTATAACTTTGTTTTATTGATTACTGTTAATCATTTATAGGGTTAGTCCATAAATTAAAATGATCATACACATATGAATAGACAATGTAATTTAATAAAAACCCTGTAAATATTTTGGTACTCTGTAGTTTTAAGCATCTATTCAAGGAATTAGAATGCATTCTCAATTGATAAGAGATGATAACTCTATATTGTGAGATTAAACATGTTTTTGTGGATAGGGTCACTTGTAGCATGCTGCTGCTGCTGCCAATATAAGACTTAACTGCCCTCTGTAGAAATGATCTACCTAACTGCTACCAAGATCTGAGTAAGTACACTATCTATAGGAGTTATTATAAAATTTCCATTTTAAGGAACTTCTCTAGGGGATTTGTTCACACATTAAAGCATGAAAATCATGAACTATAGAAAATCTGTGGACACAGTCTTATAGCCTTGCTACATTTTAGAAACAATTTGAGTTTTAAACTCTGCATTTTTCTTAAATCATCCCTGAACATGTGAGATGATGGGTTTTTTTTCTTTTCTGCTCAATGTCAACTTGGCCCATCTTCTGCTCTATGTAACAATGCACTCACCATGCTGGCAAATGTATTAGTCATTTTCTCACTGCTACAGTGACAAAAGCAACAATATGAAAGATTCATTTCAGCTTATAATTCAAGAAAATACTTTTCTTCATGGTGAGAAACTTAAGGCAGCTGGTCACATTTCATCCATGGAAAGCAGGGAATCATGAATGCTATTGATCAGCTCACGTTATTTAGTACAGAATTTTAGCCATTGGAATGGAGTTTTCCACAGTTAATGTGGCCTTCCCACTTCATGAAACCTAACCTGTATAATTCATCCAAGGCATGCCCACACAGTAACATAATTTATATAAGCCCTTGTGAGCGTGTCAAAAGGCTTCCCTCCCAAGTGATTTTTTATTCTATCAAGTTGATGAGCAGTATTAACCACCAAAGCATACTAATACTAATATGCTTGAAATTCCTCATACATTGAATCAGATTATCTCTAGTTGTTTGTCCCATATAGTCCTGAACTGTAACCAATGCACTGATACCATGTAGTCTTTGTATAGTCTCCAAAAATCAATTTATGTATTATCTTCTCCTGAAGATTTTCTTGATTACATTCACCCATGTTATGGGATTTCTTACTTTGTTCCCAGAATGTTAATATAATGATCAGTGCACTGGTATCAGTAGTCTGTATAGCTATCAGGACCCATCTATGATAGGCTAAAAGTAGGTGGGCTTCCTGCCACTTTTGCATGGTCTGCTATGGGTGAGCTCTATGAGGCAATGCTCCAAAGAGTCTTCATCTCAGGATGTTTCTTATAGCTGATATGCCTCTCCTGCTATCATAAAATTAATATTATATAATCCCTAGGCATTAGCCCACCCTTTAGGTAGATTTCTTCAGATCAATGAATATGTACTGTCTGGTAGTAATGCTGTGTAGACAAATAAATGGTGTCTTACTTCTTAATGATAATCCTATAAGAATTCCTAAAATTATATTAAGCCTTTTAAAATAGGAGTGCTATTAAAGCACTCTCTGATATGAAAACTGCAATTAGAATTCTGCCAGTCATCAAATACTATGAGTTAATTGCTTCTGAGATTGAAAGCAGGCATTATTTACAAGTAATAACACATTCCAAACTGTTGTAAAACAATAAACCAAGGGTGTTAAAAGGGAAATAATGATTTATTAAAGGTGCAAGGACAAAATATAAAATACTGAGTTGGCTTATCAATACAAAACTTCAGTGATAACTTAGTCATAAAAATTATAGTATAACCTGTGGAACCAGTGATGGTATATTAATGCTTAGCCAGATAATTACTTTTATTGAAAATGCATGTAAACATCTATGTTGTAATGTTCTTATTCAATTAATGATTTTAATTTATATTTGAATTTTTAGTGAACTTTTGTTTTAAAAAGATGTTTGGAAAAGCCATGTGATTTAATCTCCTAGAAAAGGTACAAAAATCTAAGAATAATTACATTGCATGGAATTATTACATCAGAGCAGAGAAGAGAGCAGTGTTAGGGGGAAAGAGAGAACAAGATTAGGAGGAAGAAGGGAAGGACCATAGTGTAGGGTAACTTAGAAATTAATAGAGCAACTTAGGAATTAAGAAAGCAACTTTAAAATTGTGAAACCATATAGTTTGAAAGTTTTTCCACTTTTTACTTTCACATAGAAATAATGAGGACATCAGGGCAGGAGCGGAAGAGAGCAATGCACAGAATGAAGAAAGAAAGAGGGATAAAGAAGAAGCTGCAAAGAGAACAGAAAGAGCAGGCAGTCTTCTCTTTACTATGGGATGGAACAGGTCTTTTCTTAATAACAAGGCAAGCTTAGTCTTACGAAAGTTTTTTTTTTCTTATGGACTTGGATTTAATTCATTTAGCAATAAGAGAGTGGAAGCTTTTTCTTTCTCTATGTAATAAAAGTTGTAGCTTACTTTTGATCTAGAGTGAGTGAGATCTCTCTGCACTGATATTTGGGCTTTTGCTCCACATGTATATGTAAGTATGGGTGTCCGTGTATGTGTGTGTGTGCATGCGTGTGTGTGTGTGTGTGTGTGTGTGTCTATGTAACTATGAGATAAGTAAGTAGCTTGACCCAACTGGAATGCATGAAGGTGTATGAGTATGTGCATGGATTTATGTATGAATGTATGTGAGTTTGTGCATATTTGCTTGTGTAAAAGCTTTTCCTTCTGTGAATGACTCTCTTCTCCTACTTCTATAAACGTTTATTGCTCCAATCCTGAATCCAGCCTGACAAACAAGAGTGCAGGTTTCTGGGCAAGAGAGAAAAAAGCCTTAGCAATTAATCTTTTAATTAATACATCTGCCATTGTAAGGCAAAGGGTGCTAATTTGACCAGAGGCCCCGCAGCTTCTGGCTTCAAATTCTGACTTAAATTCCAGTTAGGTAAATATTATTATTATTATTATTATTATTATTATTATTATTATTATTATAAAAGCAAACCTAATCATTCACAAGACTGGGTCTTCCCCTCCCCCAACCCCATGCTCTTTCCCTTTGGCTACCTTCAAGAGAGAATCAGAGTTCAGGAGCTGGCCTCTGGCATCACTTTGCTTCTTTTATAGTGGGCATCCTTTGGACTGTGTTTCATTTTATACCTTTTTTTAGTTGCCCATCTCTTATCCTGTGTCAAAATGAAAAAGTCATACAGAACACATTGGGTTCAGAGACTGTATTAGTTTTAATGATAATCACAATGACTTGCTTATACTGGAGTACTATATCACAACAAATGGAAAATGACAAAGACAGTAGGAATAAGATGAGTAAAGGAATAGTTTGTGCTTTCAGAATGGGAGAACATCAGTAATAGGCTGCACTCCTATGTTTATGTTCCTTTATGACATTCTATTAAGCAAGGAAACTGACTGTACTAAGAATGGGACCTGATGAGGAGATATAAGATGATTCAAGCCTCCACAGGACCAAAGGCCTCCCCTCCCATTGATGCTAGATAAGGCAATCCTCTGCTACAGATGCAGCTGGAATCATGGGTCTCTCCATGTGTACTCTTTGGTTTGTGGTTTAGTCCCTGGGAGCTCTGGGGGATCTTGTAGGTTGATATTGTTGTTCTTCCTATTGGATTGAAAACCCCTTCAGCTCCTTCAGTCATTTTTCTTACTCCTCCACTGGGGTACCTGTGCTTAGTGCGATGGTTGGGTGCAAACATCCACATCTGTATTGGTAAAGATTTTGCAGAGCCTCTAAGGAGACATCCATATTAGGATCCTAATGCAATTGCTAATGCAAGCATTTGCCATTAGCAATAGTGATGAGACAGATCCCCAGGTGGGACAGTTTCTGGATCGACTTTCCTTCAGTCTCTGCTCCACTCTTTGTCCCTGTGTTTCCTTTAGACAGGAATAATTTTGGGTCAAAGGGTTTGAGAAGAATTGGTGGCCCTATCCCTCAACCAGGAGCCATACTTAACCTCTGGATACAGTGTCTACAGGTTCTCTCTTCCCTTTATAGGGATTTTCAGCTAATGTCATCCCTGTTGGGTCCTGGGAGCCTTTTGCTTTCCTGGTGCCTGGCACTTTCTAAATATTTCACTGTTTACAAATTGTATAATTGCAACATAAAACATTATAAACATATTGTGATTAATAATATACTGTATCACATTTTTATTTGGATATAAGTGATTGGTGTACATTAGATGGATACTAGTTCTTATACATGTTCAGCTGCAGAAAACACATATATTTTATATTTCAAAAGCAATTTCCTACATGCTATAGGTGAAGAACTCAACTTTACAACAATATGTATATTAAAAAAGAACTGATACATGAAAGTTTAACACTTTAATCGCTCTCATTATCAAAGCATTTAGAAGACAACAGATTTACAGTTGAATGAAAATGTTTCCTCCTCTAGAAAGTGAAAGAGTTCCTAAATCATATTTCATACAAATACACACATACAGTGAAACATACATACATACACACAAACACACAATGATAGCAACATGACTCTCAATCAAGCAAAATTATATGTATAATTCTACATATTGCTGTATACAGAAACTGGAAGAATGTACATAAAAATTATAAGAAGAATAAAAAATGTAAAAAAATATGAAGAATGCATTGAGACATGAATGTACTGTATGAATAGACAACTTTAGAAAATGTAGACCTGTAGGGTAAGTTAAGTAAACTGGAGAAAACAAGAATAATATTCACAAAGAGAAAGCTGATTTTAATAAGAATAGTTTTAAAATATGCTAATGAGATTACCAACAAAAACAATTAGAAATCAATTGAAAAACAAATATTGGGAGAAATATTGCCATTATTAACATAATGAAAGTATTACAAAAAGAAATCTATGTGCAAATGAATTTTTTTTGAGATTGTTACACAAAGGAATATTAGGAACAGAATAATTAAGCACTGTTTCTCAAAGAACAAGGGATGAAAATTTCATCATTTATGAATAAAAGACACTTTTCCAAATAAATTATGAAAACAAACTCTTTGGAGGCCTGATGACCCAGCATAGCGGAATGCTAGGGCAGTGAGGCAGGAGTTGGTGGGTGGGTGGGGGAGCACCCTCATAGAAGAAACGAGGAGGGGGTTGGGATATGGGGTTTGCAGAGGGAAAAATGGGAAGGGGGATAACATTTGAAATGTATATAAATAAAATAACAAATAAGTTTTTTTTAATTAGAAAGTACCTATTATAAAGTTGAATTTCTTTGAAGTATGAAGATTTGGGAAGCAGTAATTGAATTACAACAACATATTACACACATAACACACAACATAACACAAGGTCACTAATGCCATAAATGTTTAGCAATGTGGCTCTTTTTTCTCTTCTCTTCCTACACATTTAATGTGTCAATGGTCCTCCCAGCTTGTAATTTCAGACACTTAGTCACTGAAATAACTTTGATACAGTGTTCTCTACTCCTCCTACACTGGCATTGAAATGATGTACTGCTCATGATTAGTCCTGATTTTTGTGAACATTAGTGTGTTCAAATATTCCTGGCTCATTCAGCATTCATATTTCATGAAAAGCTCATAGGTCATGTTTTGAAATTCTGGGAAATACTGGATTAAAGCAAGGCCCAAATTCAGCTGAACAAACTCTAAGTTCTGTCTACTCATTTCTGATGTCAAAGGGCTTTGCAGATCTTCAAAATCCTTTCTGCTTTGTTCACTGAAGCACAATTCTATCTAGTTAGCTAGTTCTATTCCTTGATAGCATCTTTCCTCAGCTGGTTTCCCATGGCTCTGGATTCTCAAGTATCTTTGGGTCTCCAAGACATTGTCAATGTTACAGTTTCTTGTTTAATATCTGGGATCTGTATGCTTGCCCAGGGAGTGGTAATATTTGGAGGTGTGTCCTTGTTGTAGTAGGTGTGTCACTGTGGGCAAGGGCTTTAAGACTCTCATCCCAGCTGCCTGAAAGGCAGTATTCTGCAAGCAGCCTTCAAATGAAGATGTAGAACTCAGCTCCTCCTGCATCATGCCTGCTTGTGTGATCATGTGCCTGCCTTGATGATAAGTGGCCGAAACTCTGAACCTGTAAGCTAGCCCCAAATACATGTCGTTCTTTATAAGAAAAAAAGATGATTCAAAAATTGACTAGCTGAATAAGGCAGAAAATGAGACATATGTGATGTACAGAAAGTTGTTGGAAGGCAATTTCTATTTTTGTTTATTTTCAATAAGTGGGTATTGAGAGGGGAGAATAGAGAGTCTATCAGTAAAAAAATTTATGAGAATATTTTACTCAACATAGAAATTCTTCAGATTGCAAGTTTTTCTTTACTACAGGCCAAATTAAATACACAACAAAAATTGCTTATGGCATTCTAATAAACTTTGGAAAGAAATGAAAAAAATTTACTTGGTGCCTTCTGTTTAATGGACACAAAGTGCATCATTTACAAATCAAGCTAAGCAGTAGAAATTTGACCTTGATGAGTACTCTAAAGGTTTCTGTGAATATATGGGAAATTAAATAGTCAGTAGTATTCAATCCCTCAATTTTGCTTAATACTGCTTCTTTTTTTGAAACACCCTCTTACCTGTGAATGAAAGGTAATTTTGATAACTATGATAAAGTCATCTTCATGTGTACTTGGGGGATTTTGAAGCAATATCATTTTATAATGAGATAATTACATTTTCTGACATATTTTGAACTCAATTTTAGGGTGGGTTACTATGGGGGTATGGAATAGAATTGGGAGTAGTAGGATTGATTAATTACTAATTGGAGTACTTGGAAAGTGCCCGAGTTTTACTGATTGTCCTCTTAGTTTAGAGCTGGAGATCAAGTGTCCAGTTATGAAAATAATAAACCTCAGACCTCTGATTGTCCTAAAAAAGGACTTATACTAGCTTGGCAAAGAGACATGGAGAGTGAAAAATAGCCAATCATAGAGCAGTATCCCGGAGGAGTAGTATTTATAGTGGAGAGTAGAAAACAATGTTGTTTACACAAGAGTACATTATTTTAACCACGTGTCACTGAAGAACAGAGTAGCAGAAAAGACTGACCAAAGCAGAGGCATCATGAACCTGGGCAGTGGCTACTTGTGAGATTGCCACATCCTTTAGTGATATACTTAAAAATGTTATTTCTTGTAGAAGTTTAAAAAATAAACTTTCAAAAATACTACAAGTGATATCTGTATGCCAGTCAGTTGTAATTGTGACTTTTTTGACATAAGTAATTGTCATTCAATGGCTTAATGCTGAATAAATTTACCCCTTCTAGCTCTTTCTGAACTCTGGCTGGTTGGTTAAACTCAGACTTTCTGGTCCAAAGTCTTCTTCAAGCTCACCAATTTAAACTGGCTTCTTTCAGATTCTGACTGAATTGGTCTGGCCTCAAATTAACTTTTCCAATTTGTTCTAATCTTCTGGGTCCTACTCATTCTCTGGCTTGCTCTGTCTTCACCTGTGTCTAGCTTGTTTTCTCTGTGACCTGTTTCTGTAAAACTGTACCAATAAATCTGTCTCCCCTCCCCTTCTGTCTGTGTTGCTCTCTTAATTTGCCTCTCTTTTCTGTCTATTCTTGAGTGATTTGAGTGTATTCTATTTCTGACTCATTCTGTCAAATATTTCTCTGATTCACTTTGTCTGTCTCTTAGTTAGATGTTACTTTTAAATATGGCTGCTTCCTTCTACAAACTAACTTTACCTTTATCGTTTGGAATTAATGTGTAATAAGCATGCCTGTATTCAAGTCAGATCACACAGACCTAAGTCTATGGATATAATTCCTTGCCAGGACCAGCTTGTTGCTAGATTAATATTCCTCTACAGTCAAAAGTAATTTACATTATGGGAACAACAAGGCAAAATTTTAAATGATGAATAGGAATGAATATGTCTACATATTCAACAAAGGGGACATTGCAACATCACCAAAAATGGGAATGGTTGCTTGGCATTGATAGGATAATAAATAATAATGATACTGGAAGTGCTTAAGAAAATTCTAGGCCAATAGTTGTTAAGAACCCTGTAACTTGGGTTCATTGTTTTGATGGATATCTATTTCTATCTTTCATCTTTTAATATAATATGGCTGGTATGTGATGAAAACAGTTGGTACATTAAGGCAGCTATGTAATATCACAAAAATGTTTTCTTTATTTTCATCCTATACAGGTCTCATTCATCTTGTTACTTGATCCTTCAGTAGTAGTAGATATATGTGATTTTCTCTTTCCTAAAACATTATTGATGGATTTCTGGGAAAATATCCATTCTCCTTTGCTTACTTTTTATCAGTTTCAATGGCTGAATCTTCCTTATCTCTCTTATTTCCAAGCTTAGAAATAATGAAGTCTCGATCTCATCATTTTTTATAATGGTGCTAAATTTTGTAACATTTATAGATGCTTTTTCATCTAAATTCTCATTTGAAATGCATGCTCACACACATTTCCTCATCAAACATCACATTTTTCTATACCACTTTTAGTTCTTTCTACTGTAAACCTGGATGAGAATGGTGAATAGTAACCATGAGACAGCATGTGTGCTATCTTTAACTTTAAGTTTACTCTGCTAAACAAATCAGTCCATTACTTTCTCAATTGAGCCTCACTTAATTTTTCAGTTTCTAACTGAGCCATTCTTCCCATTCTGAAATTTCATAAATGCTATAGTCTGTATTTATCTCACTATTCTTGCTTCCCAAACTCCCACAGGAATGATTAAGTAAGCTTCTCAGGTAGCATTCTAAGGTATTTATAGTACACAACTGAAGTGGAGATTTTATTTTTTTGGTGGCTCAATTGTATCATGTGATGTTTTTCTAAAAACTATCTGATGAGAAGATGTTTTGCTGAAGGAGACACATGCTTTTTTGAAAGCTATATGATGAAAGAACATGCAATATTTTACTAAATTGAATGATTTATAGGACACATGATGTTTGGAAAGAGTATAAGTATAACCCAACACATAGTGGATCATGCTTTGGTATTGGTTCAACTTGCAGGTCTTCATTGGGCTTTGCTGATGCTGGTGTTTGCTGAGTACACTATTGCATTGGTTCTCCTTGCTTTCTTCACTTGTCTTTGCTTATCTTGACTATATATAGAGAAGCACACCAATGAACTTGTAGTACTGTTCAGGCTGCTTCTTGCTACTTTTGAGGACTGGGTTGAGTTGCTGCTGCAAATTCCTGTTTGGTGTTTTGCTAGTAGACTGGACCGCAGACCACAAAGATTGGAATCACTGCAATGAATTACTTCTAAACAGATCCATGTTCCCCTGGTTCTATTAGCCATTTTCTTCACCCACCTTTGGTCAGTGGGCTATAAGGGAGATTGAAGCATTTAAGAACCCATATTAAAGAAGGTTTTGAAAAGTATAAGCCTACATATGACTCCAAAATATTCCATATTCTTTCTATAGGCTTGTTTCAAAAGCCTAGGCACCATATATATTTATGTTTGTCACTGCAATGATACTACTCCTGATACTAGTATCTTGTATTATTTCCTTTTCTCATCATTGTGATCTAAAAATTTACAAGAAGAAATTTAAGAGACAAAGAATTGATTTAGGCTTACTTCAGTGGTTGATAGAGAAAACCTGTTGACAAGAGGTGAAAATATCTGGTCCTATTCTACCCATAATCAGGAAATGAGGAGTACATAGGTAGTAGAGCTGAACTACAAATCCTCTAGGTCCATGGCCAGATTCTATTCTACCAGTGAGACTTCACCTTCTACAGGTGTTAGTAACTTCTCAGACAGTGCTATCACCTAGATAAGAAGTATTTGGGGCAGGCAGTTTACTTTCAGACCACACTGCATTCAACAAAATTGCTAGGGTTCTACAATTATACCTCAAAAATGATTTGAGGTACATAGCTAAAAGATTAATTGACATTTGTTAATTTGTATGAGTATGTGTTGTTTGGTTTTTTTTGTTTGTTTTTTGTATCTTTAAAACATGTCAGGAAGATTAATAAACATTTTAAACGTAAACTATCTCTTTTATGAAAGCAAAAATAGTACTACATACATGGGCACAGTAGACACACTTTGCTACATGATCCATAGCTGGTGATAGTAGTGTAAATTCAGGCTGGTGTTATCAATGTAAGCAATATGTTGTCTTTCTAGAAATAAGTACTGGCTTACCATGCTGACTGAACAATTTTAGTTTATCCAACTCCCATGAGGACATCTTTCTTCTCTATGTACTCATCACAGTCTATTTTTCCATTGCAAGATGTTACCTTTCCTCAGATGGATCCAGTACATAACTTCTCTGGATATAGTGCCTATATCTTTCCTATAATTGGGTTGCATTTTCTATTATACATTTTAAGGACTCTTATGATTATTTAAGTTTTATTTCTTTCTTCTAAAATTGTTTCAATAAAAGCACATTTATTTCCTTGTTTCAATGAAATACATAGTTGAATGGTTTGTTTCTCCCTACTCGTTTAAAATTCAGCTTGTTCACAGTTAATTGATATAATCATTCAAAACTTGAATATGGGTCTTTTAGAAGGTGTGAGTGTGTATTTGTGTGTGTGTTTGTGTGTGTGTATAGGGGAGATTGAGATCTGTGTATTAAAATATCTATAAATAGTCAGAAATACAACATTCTATTAGAACAGAACAAATTGGGCAAACAAAGCTGAAATTCCAGGGAGAGATTACAATAATTTTGCAAAGCATGTGACAACAGCTGCTGCATAAGTTTACCATTGCTACCACAAATCCCAAATGAAATGGTTCACATGTATGAATATTTCGCATACTCATTATTTCTTACAATTCCATTTAATTTTAATTTTGGTAGAGGAGAGGAACATATTTGGTGGTGAATATAGAATGCTCAAAATAAGTATCATAAGCGGTGATGAGCAATGTGCTGCCAACTGTGTTATTAACAACCAGAATGTCAGGTTGCCCTGGCAGTTGCATTTTCCTTAATGCTGGCAAATGATGGAAGATTGAAGGAGAAAATATACATAGACTTTCTAATGTGCTCAGCCATCATTTCTGGTCTATTCTATCTTGTTCTGCAGACCAATAAAACCCAATTTAATAGCTTAATTAGTTTGAGTTGTTTTGTCATTTGCTACCAAAGGAATCTTGACTACTGAGTCACTGTAACTCCAGTAAAAAGCAACAAGTAAAAGTCTGATTTTATACTTCAGCAACAAAGACAGTAGATAAATGTTAGAATCTCTGGTATTATATAAGTATAAATAAGTTTTTGCTTATTTATACTTATATAATAAAGTTATATTATACTTATTTATACTTGTATTATAAAGTTATGATATTTATAACTTTAAAAATTAATTAATAATAGGAAATTCATTTGAAAAAATAATTATTTTAATCATCCTTAAAAACATTAAGCTTTCTTCTCAACTTGGTAACTGGGGTATCCTTCTTCATACTGTCTTGCTGATACTTTTCATTTTTATATCATTACAAGAACCTTATCCTTCCCATTGTTTTGTGTATATGTGTGTGTGTGTATCTGTGTGTCTGTATGTGCATGCATGTGCACACATGTGGGCACATGTGCATGAAAGTGCACACATATGCAAGTATGTGTACAAGCACATGTATCTGTGTACAAGGATTCACGCGTGTATATGCAAGGTAAAAGTAACTTAGCTGAGCTTTCTCTCAGATTATCTTCTTTAACTTTATGAATCAGAGCTCTTTCCTATACCTATTGTATTGTCCTGGAGGAAGACAGATGATTTACTTCAGAGGAAATGAAAAAAAATTAATGCCCTTGTGAATAAAAATGTTTGATTTTAAAAGTATTCACATTATATTCCTTGCCTAAAATGAGATAGTCATTTTGTAAATACGAAGTCCACTTTCAACTTAACAGAATAGTCACACATCATGCTGTCATGCATTTCTTTCAGCTGTTCTCTGATCCTAAGGCTAATATATATATATATATATATATATATATATATATATATATATTACAAAGTCACAGGAAGAGAAGAAATAACATAACAAGGAAACTAAAGCTGGGAATAGCATTCAAAATTTCTCATCAGAATATAGGTCTTCCAGAGAGAAACACATAGGCTTTGGTTTATTTTTTTATATTGGATATTTTCTTTATTTACATTTTATATTTATCCCCTTTCCCACTCCCCCCATTGAAACCCCCATCCCATCCCTCTTCTCCTGCTACTTTCTGCCTAAGGCAGCCTGCAAGAGGCCTGCTAGAGCAGGAAAATACAGTTAAGGACTGCCTTCCCAATACCTGCTATATCAGGAACATACAGAGAAAACCACATGCCTAAAGGCCACCATAAGAACACCATCAACAAAACCTTGGGTGATACAGAACCTTCAGAGCAAGTCCTGGGAATCCTCACACAACTAAAGAACAAGAAAATTACATTAAATCAAACCTTATAAATATTATAAAGCCCTTTAAAGAGGAAATGAACCAGTCAGATCAAAAACTCAGGTGACAGCAGATCTGGCAAGGATGTGGAGAAAGAAGAACACTCCTCCATTCTTGGTGGGATTGCAAGCTGATACAAAACTCTAGAAATCAGTCTAGTGGTTCCTCAAAAGAAATGAACATAGCATTACCTGAAGACCCAGCTGTGTACCACTCCTGGGCATATACCCAAAAGATGCTCCAACATACAACAAGGACATATGCTCTACTATGTTTATAGCAGCCTTATTTATAATAGCCAGAAGCTGGAAAGAACACAGATGTCCTTCAACAGAGGAATGGATACAGAACATGTGGTACATTCACACAATGGAGTATTACTCAGCTATCAAAAACAATGAAATCACACTTCTGCATACAGGAAACACACCTTTGTGTAAAAGACAGACACTACCTCAGAGTAAAAGGTTGAAAAACAACCTTCCAAGCAAATGGCCCCAAGAAACAAGCTGGAGTAGTGATTGTAATATCAAATAAAATCGTTTTTCAACCAAAAGTAATCAAAAAAGATAAAGAAGGACACTTCATATTCATCAAAGGAAAAATGTACCAAGAGGAACTTGCAATTCTGACCATCTATGCTCCAAATTAAGGGCACCCACATACATAAAAGAAACTTTACTAAAGCTTAAAGCATACATTGCACCCTACACAATAATAGTGGGAGATTTCAACATCCCACTCTCAGCTATGGACAGATCATGGAAACAGAAAATAAACCGAGACACAATGAAACTAACAGAAGTTATGAACCAATTAGACTTAACTGACATCTATAGAACATTTCATCCTAAAACAAAAGAATATACCTTCTTCTCAGCACCTCATGGTACCTTCTCGAAAATAGACCATATAATTGGTCACAAAACAGGCCTCAACAGATACAAAAAGATTGAAATAATCCCTAGTACCTTATCAGACCACCATGGACTAAGACTCGTCTTTCACATGGACAAAAACAACAGAAAGCCCACATACTCTTGGAAACTGAACAATGTTCTACTCAATGATGACTTGGTCAAGGAAGAAATAAAGGAAGATATTAAAGACTTTTTAGAATTAAATGAAAATGAGGGCACATCATATCAAAACTTGTGGGACTCCCTGAAAGCAGTACTAAGAGGAAAAATCATAGCTCTAAGTGCCCACAAAAAGAAAATGGAAAGAGCATACATTAATAAGTTGACAGCACACCTGAATGCCTTAGAACAAAAAGAAGCTAATATACCCAAGAAGAGTAGGCAGCAGGAAATAATCAAACTCAGAGCTGAAATCAACCAAGTTGAAACAGAAAGAACTATAGAAAATATCAACAAAACCAGGAGCTGGTTCTTTGAGAAAATCAACAAGATAGACAGAACCTTAGCCAGAGTAACCAAAGGTCACAGAGCCAGTACTCAAATTAATAAAATTAGAACTGAAAAGGGAGACATAACAACAGAAACAGAGGAAATTAAAAAAATCGTCAGTTCCTACTACAAAGGCCTATACTCAACAAAATTAGAAAATCTGGATGAAATGGACAATTTTTTGATAGATACCAGGTACCAAAGTTAACCGAGGAGCAGATAAAAAATCTAAACAGTTGCATAACCCCTAAAGAAATAGAAGCAGTCATTAAAAATCTCCCCACCAAAATAAGTCTGGGGCCAGATGGTTTTAGTGCAGAATTCTATCAGACCTTCCAGGAAGACCTAATACCAATTCTCTTCCAACTATTTCACAGAATAGAAACAGAGGGAACACTACCCAATTCATTCCTTGAAGCTACAATTATGCTCATATGTAAGCCTCACAAAGACCCAACCTAGAAAGAGAACTACAGACCAATCTCTCTTATGAATATTGATGCAAAAATACTCAATAAAATTCTCGAAAACTGAATCCAAGAACACATCAAAGCAATCATCCATCATGATCAAGTAGGATTTATCCCAGGAATGCAGACAGGGTTCAATATTCGGAAATCCATCATTGTATTCCACTACATAAATAAACTCAAAGAAAAAACCCACATGTTCATCTCACTAGATGCTGAGAAAGCATTTGACAAAATTCAACATCCCTTCATGTTAAAAATCTTTGAAAGATTAGGAATTCAAGGTCCATACCTAAACATAATAAAAGCAATATACAGCAAGCCAGTAGCCACTATCAAACCTAATTGAAGAGAAAATTGAAGCAATCTGATTAAGATCAGATACTAGACAAGGCTGCCCACTCTCACCCTACCTATTCAATATAGTACTGGAAATTCCTAGCTAGAGGTATTAGAAAACAAAAGTCAAGGGGATACAAATAGAAAAGGAAGAAGTAAAAATTTCACTATTTGCAGATGATATAATAGTATACTTAAGTGACACCTAAAATTTCCACCAGAGAACTCCTAAACCTCATAAGCAACTTCAGTAAATTGGTTAGATATAAAATCAACTCAAACAAATCAGTAACCTTCCTATACTCAAAAGATAAACAGGCTGAGAAAGAAATTAGGGAAATGACACCATTTACAGTAGTTACAAGTAATATAAAATAACTTGGAGTGAATCTTACCAAGCAAGTGAAAGATCTATATGACAAGAACTTCAAGTCTCTCAAGAAAGAAATAGAAGTTCTCAGAAGATGTAAGGATCTCCCATGCTCCTGGATTGGCAGGATTAATTTAGTAAAAAATGGCCATATTGCGAAAAGTAATCTATAGATTCAATGCAATCCCCATCAAAATTCCAAATCAATTCTTCATAGAGATATAAAGAGCAATTTGCAAATGTATTTGGAACAACAAAAAACCCAGGATAGTGAGAACTACTCTCAACAACAAAAGAACTTTTGGAAGAATCACCATCCCTGACCTCAAACTATACTACAGGGGAATTGGTAATAAAAACAGCATGGTATTGGTACAGAGACAGGCAGGAAGATCAATGGAATAGAATTGAAGATCCAGAAATGAGCCCACATACCTATGGGCACTTGATCTTTGACAAAGGAGCTAAAACCATCCAGTGGAAAAAGGACAGCATTTTCAGCAAATGGTGCTGGTTCAACTGGAGGTCAACATGTAGAAAGATGCAAATCAATCCATTCATATCTCCTTGTACAAAGTTCAAATCCAAGTGGATAAAAGACCTTCACTTAAAACTAGATACAATGAAACTAATAGAAGAGAAGTTGGGGAAGACCCTTGAATACCTAGGCACAGGGGAAAAGTTCCTGAACAGAACACCAATGGCTTATGCTCTAAGATCATGAATTGACAAATGGGACCTCATCAAATTGCAAAGCTTCTGTAAGGCAAAGGACATTGTCAATAAGACAAAATGGCAACCAACAGATTGGGAAAAGATCTTAACCAACCCTACATCCAATAGAGGACTAATATCCAAGATATATAAAGAACTCAAGAAATTATACTCCAGAAAACCATATAACCCTATTAAAAATGGGGTACAGAGCTAAACAAAGAATTCTCAACAGAGGAAATTCGAATGGCTGAGAAGCACCTTAAGAAATGTTCAACATCCTTAGTCATCAGGGAAATGCAAATCAAAACAACCCTGAGATACCACCTCACACCATTCAGAATGGCTAAGATAAAAAAACTCAGGTGATAGTAGATGCTGGTGAGGATGCAGAGGAAGAGGAACACTCCTTCATTGTTGTTGGGATTGCAAGCTGGTACAACCACTCTCGAAATCAGTCTGGAGGTTCCTCTGAAAACTGGACATAACATTACCTGAGGATCCAGCTATACCACTCCTGGGCATATACCCAGAAGATGCTCCAACATATAACAAGGACATATGCTCCACTATGTTCATAGCAGCCTTATTTATAATCACCAGAAGCTGGAAAGAACCAAGATGTCCCTCAACAGAGGAACGGATACAAAAAAAAGTGGTACATCTACACAATGGAGTATTACTCAGCTATTAAAAATAATGAATTCGAGAAATTTTTAGGTAAATAGATGGATCTAGAAATTATCATCCTGAGTGAGTTAACCCAATCACAAAAGAACACACACTGTATTTACTCACTGTTAGGTGGATGTTAGCCCAAAAGCTTAGAATAGCTAAGACTCAACCCACAGACCACATGAAGCTCATGAAGAAGGAAGACCAAGAGGGGATGCCTCAGTTCTACTTAGAACAAGACTTACACATTCAGAGGATGATGCTCACAGCTAACCACTGATATGATCAAGGGTTTCCCAATGGAGAACTTAGAGAGAAGACTGAAGGAGCAGAAAGGGTTTGTGACCCCAGGAGGAAAGCAACAATACCAAACAACCAGAGCCCCCCAGGGTCTAAACCACCAGGCTGGGAGCACATAGGGAGGGACCCATGATTCCAGCAGTATATGTAGGGAAGGATGGCCTTGTAGGGCATAGGTGGGAGAGGAGTTTCTTGGTCGCATAAAAAACGAACACAGAGTGTAGGGGGGAATGTGAGGGTGGAGAGGGGGTAGTGTGGGGGGTAGGTGCAGGCACTGCCTCATAGAAGCATGAGGAGGAGGGATGGGATAGGAGGTTTCTGCGTGGTGGGAGGAAGTGGGGTAAGGGAATAAAATCTGAAAGGTAAATATAATACCCAATTTTTAAAAAAGAGATGAAAAAAAGTGGAAAAGGAGAAAAAAGAGAAAAAGAAAGAAAGAAAAAAGAAAAATAGGAGATTTAATAACACAAAGGAAAGGATTTAGAAATTTAGGAGGCAGTTTATGTTAATGAAACAGCATCATAGAAACTGGAAAATCACAACCTCATAGAAGCACAAGGAGTGGGGATGGGATAAGGGGTTCCTGGGTGGTTGGGGGAATGGGATAAGGGGATAAAATTTGAAATGTAAATATTACAACCAATTTTAAAAAGGGGAAAAAAGAAAAGTTGTTAGAACCAACATCTTTAAAAAATGTCAGCCCTATAGGAAAAAAATTTTTTTTCTTGATACTAAAACTTGTTCTGAGAATTGTATATTGCAGAATACACAGCCTTGGTGTGTCTACTCATCAAGCATACTGAGCAGACCTGCCCAAACCTCCAATGTCCTGGAATTCCATGTGGATGCAATGAAGACACAGCCTCAGAGGCTTATCAATTTACTTCCCCCCCCGCCCCTCTTCTATTATCTCAATGCCCATAATCAGCTTGACAAAGTTAAAGACTAGTCAGCACTCCTATTCCCTGGGCTTGGAGACTAAGGTGGTTAATATTGGTCTGTCTTTCGAGGGAAAAGTATTGGTTTTATTGGAACAGGGAGGATTAGCTAGGACTTATTGCATAGCCATAACCTATTGGTAGAAATCTGTATAATTAATATCAAGAGGAAGTTATAATTTATTAAATGGTACAAAATTTACTTTGATTTCAAATTTAATGTTTTCATTGATAAGAGCTTCTTATTGATATAAAAGTGAGATGAATATTGATACTCTAATGGGCATTGTGCCTGTATAACACATTTAGGAATACAAGGCTTAGACCCAGTCCTTCTTTAACTTTTTTAACTTTTTTGGGACGATCAGCCTATAAGTTAAGAGACTATAGCAGATTCATGGCTTTGAGTTTATTGTTAGGGTGTTTTCCATATTTTATGTAGAAATAGCTGAGAGGAGTTAACAGACAACAGTACAGGTTAGCTTACATGGATAGTTGGTTTTCAAAACATCAGAAGTCCATAGAATTGACGTTACAAATATTTCTATATTAATGTTCATTTTGATTAGAGATCTGTCTTCTCCTGACAGCTTCCTGTCTTGGATTCTAAGAAGAAATTGAGCATCTTTGGAGTTACTCCAGTTGTGGTGAGACAGCCACTAGACAAGAGTTGCCTCTTTCCATCTACAGACAAATCACTGTCCAGAAAAGGACACACTTGCATAATAGTAGACTGGTTATATCTGCCTACACAGCGTAATCAGCCCTTAATAATTCTGCATCACTAAGGTCTGTCAGATGATTTTGGGCCAGAAGGCTGAAGATTTGATGCTCCAATGTTCGGTACTATAGGGGCTTTCCAGTTGTTCAGCGTTCTCTATAAATTGGCTAAGTTTTAGAAGCTATGCTTAGTGTTTCCCATAACTTCAGTTAACTCAGTCATTCTGGATTTCTGATGGGGTTGAAGACCTATAGTCTCATAGCCAATCGTGGCTATTTACTTTGAGAGAAAAGATCTGAGTGGATGGTTTTCAGCTGACATTCATTCTAAAGCCAAGAAATGAGCCAGGTACAAAACTAAGTGTTTTCGTTATGAGAGATGACAGAGGTTCTGGTTAGTCAACAAAATGATGGACTGGGTATTAAGACTATCTTGTACCTCACTGGTACAATTAGGATTAATTATGCTCTAACTGTATTTTGAGTGAAAAGTTTTATTTTAACAGGAAGGGTGATATGTAGGAGGAGCTAAGGGGGAAGGAGTACTTAGAGGAAGAGATGGAGTAAGGAGAGGAGAAGATGAAGTGGAGGAGAAGCTAGTTGATGAGAGAGAGAAAGAGAGAGAAAGAGGGTGGGGCATGGAGTCAGATGTTCATGTGTCTCCACCAGTCAAAGATAGTTTATACATCTAGGTTGGGTATTGGGATACACTTCTGATTGAGCATTACCAAACTTATAAAGCCTTTGATTAACATTTTAAAAATTGTATAAAAGCAAAAAGGAAAGGGGGCATGGGATAGGGGTTTTCTAGGAAGGGGAAATGGGGAAAGGGGATAGCATCTGAAATGTAAATAAAATATAAAATAAAAACAAAAAAACAATGAATTCGAGAAATTCATAGGTAAATGGACAGAACTAGAAATTATCATCCTGACTAAGGTAACTCAATCACAAAAGAACACACATTGTATTCACTCATTGATAATTTGATATTAGCCCAAAAGCTCACAATACCCAAGATGCAACTCAGAGACCACATGAAGCTCATGAAAAAGGAAGACCAAAGTGTGGGTGCTTCAGTCCTCCTTAGAAGGAGTAACAAAATACACAATGGAGCAAATATAGAGACAAAGTCTGGGACAGAAACTGAAGGAGAGGCAGTATGGAGACTGTTCCACCTGGGTATCCATCCCATGTTGCAGTCACCAAATATAGACGCTGATGTGGATGTCAGGAAGCACATGCTGACAGGAGCCTGATACAGCTGTCTCCTTAGAGGTCTGCCAGAATCTGACATATTCAGAGGCACATGCTCACAGCTAACCACTGAAATGATCATGGGTTTCCCAATGGAGGAGTTAGAGAGAATACTGAAGAAGCTGAAAGGGTTTCCAGCCCCATGTGGAGAGCAATAATACTAACTAAGCAGAGCTCCTAGGGTCTAAACTGGTCTAAACCACCAGCCTGGGAGCACATAGGGAGGGACCCATGGGTACAGTTGTATATATAGGGGAGGATGGCCCTGCAGGGGATAGCTGGGAGAGGAGATCCTTGATCCCAGGAAGGCTGGATGCCCCAGTGTGGGGGAATTCGAGGGTGGGGAGGTGAATAGTAGGGGGTGGGGGAACATCCTCATAAAAGCAGAAGGAGGGGGGCTAAGATAGGGTGGGTGGGTAGGAAACAGAGTAAGGGTATAACATCTGAAATGTAAATACAGTAACCAATAAAAATAAAAAAATAATAAAAAAGAGGAAATGAATAAATCCCTTAAAGAAATATAGGAAAATACAATTAACAGGTGGAGGAAATGAATAAATCTGTTCAATATCTGAAAATGGAAATAGAAACCATAAGGAAAACACAAACTGAGGGAAACCTGGAGATGGAAACCTAGGAAAGAAAACAGGAGCTACAGATGCAAGCGTCACCAATGCAATACAGGAGATGGAAAAGAGAATCTCAGACATAAAATATACCATAGAAGAAATTGATACATAAGTCAAAGAAAATGATAAATCTAAAACAATTATGTCACAAAACATCCAGGAAATCTGGGCTATTATGAAATTATATCTAAACTAACCTAAGAATAATAGAAATAGAAGAACATCCCCAGCTCCAAAGACCAGAAAATACTTTCAAAAAATCATAGAATATTACCTGAACCTAAAGAAAGTGATACCTGTAAAAATGTAAGAAGCTTACAGAACAGCAAGTAAATTGGATCAGAATTGAAAACCCTCTTGTCACATGATAATCAAAACAAGAAATCTACAGAGCAAAGAATATTATAGCCTGCAAGGGAAAAAGGACAAGTAACATACAAAGCCTGACCAATCAGAATTATATCCAAATTCTCAACAGAGAATCAAGAAGGACCTGGATAAATAGATGTCTTGCAGACTCTAAGAAACTATAGATGCCAATCCTGCAGAATGCTCAATCTCCATACATGGGAAAAAAATTCCAAGAAATAAAAACCAATTTAAACATTATTAATCCACAAATCCAGACATACAGAAAATACTATAATGAAAACTCCAACACAAGGTCAAAAAAAAAAAAAATGAATACACACACACACTAACACTACCAACATCAATAATCATTGGTCATTAATATCTCTCAACCTCAATGGACTCTATTTTTATTTCTCAGTAAAAAGACAAAGGCTAACCAGATTGGATGTGAAAACAGGATCCGTTTCTCTCTGCTGCATACAACAAACACACTTCAGTAACAAAATAGTATTACCTCAGACTAAAGGGCTGGAAAAATGTTTTCTAAGTAAACAGACTCAAGAACCAAGGTAGATTAGCAATTCTAAATAACTAATAAAATAGACTTTTAACCAAAAGTAATTAAAATCAAAAGAGATTGGAAAGGACACTTCATACTCCTCAAAAGAAAAATTTACCAAGATGACATCTCAATTTTGATCATCTATTTTCTAAATGCAAGGGCAGCCATATTAACAAAATAAACATTACTGAAGCTTAAGTCACATATAAATCCCACACATTAATAATGGAAGAATACAACACCCCACTCTCACTAATTGACAGGGCATTCAAACAAAAACTAAACATAGAAATAATGAAACAAAATAACTTTGTGAATCAAATGGACCTAACTGATATTTATAGCTCTTTTACCCAAACATAAAAAAAATACCTTCTTCTCAGCACCTCATGAAACTGTCTCCAAAACTAACCACATAATAGTTCACAAAGAAAGCCTCAGCAGATATAAGAAAATTAAAATAAATCCTTGTATGTTATCAGACCACCATGGATTAAAGCTGGACTTGAAGAACAACAGAAACAACAGAAAGCCTAGACATTGATGAAAACAGAATAACTCTCCACTGAGTGATCTCTGGATCAGGGAAAAAAATAAAGAAAGAAATTAAAATATTTCTAGAATTCAATGAAAATGAAGTCACAATGTATCAAACCTAATGGGGCACAATGAAAGCAGTGCTAAGAGGAAAATTCATAGCATTAAATGCCTTCATAAAGAAACTGGAGAGATCTCATACTAGAAATTTAAATAACACTTGAAAGCTCTCAAACAAAAAGCAGCAAACACACCACGGAGGAGTAGATGGCAAGAAATAATCAAACTCAGAGTTGAAATCAATAAATTAGAAACAAAGAGGACAATACAAAGATTAAACAAAATCAAGAGATGGTTCTTTGAAAAAAACAACACAATAGACAAACCCTTAGCCAAACTAACTAAAGGGCAGAGAAATGGTATCCAAATAAACTAAATCAGAAATGAAAGGGGAGATAAAACAACACTCAGTAAATTCTAAGATACATTAGGTCTTACTTCAAAAGCCTGTATTCAACAAAATAGTCAACCTAAATGAAATGGATGATTTTTTTAGACAGATATCACTTATCAAAATTAAATCTAGATCTGTTAAACTATCTAAATAGTCTTATAACCTCCACAGAAATAGAAACAGGCATTAAAATCTCCCAATCAAATCAATCAATGATTTTAGGGCAGAATTCTACAAGATTTTCAAAGAGCTAAATCCAATACTCCTCAAATTATTCCACAAAATAGAAACAGAAGGAACACTGCCAAACTCATTCTGTGAGGAAACAGTCACACTGATACTTGAATCACACAAAGACTAACATAGGAGAAAGATTTTTAGACCAATTTCTCTTATAAAAATTGATGCAAAAATATTCAGTAAAATACTTGCAAACTGAATCCGAGATCATATCACAGAAGTCATTCACCATATTCAAGTAGGCTTCATCTCAGGAATGCAGGGGTAGTTCAATATATGAAAATTTGCCGACATAATCTACCATATAAGTGAACTGAAAGGAAAAAAAACCCACATGATCATTTTGTTAGATACTGAAAAATATTTTTAAAAAATTTAAAACAACTTTATAAAAAAAGTCTTGGAGAGATCAGGGATACCAAGATGCATAACTAAACACAATAAGGCAACATACTCAAGACAATAACCAAAACCAAACTAAATGGAGTGTAACATGTATCGATTCCACTAAAATCAGGGACAAGTCAAGGCTGCCCATTTTTTCCTTATCTATTCAGTATAGTACTTGAAGTTTTAGCCAGAGCAATAAGACAACTATAGGAGACCAAGGGAATACAAATAATTAAAAAAAGAAGTCAAAGTATTGCTATTTGCTGATGAGATGAAAGTTTATAAAGGAACCCCCGAAAAAATCTACCAGAGAACTCCTACAAATGATAAACACCTTCAGCAAAGTGGTTGGATACAAAATTAACAGCAGCAGCAGCA